>NC_079914.1:611095-701971 GCF_024868665.1 Triplophysa rosa
CTATGGCTCCTGCCAGGCCAGGGCATTGAGAGAGCTCCACGAGGGTAAGACCGACCCAGCGCTTATGCAGGAACTCCGCGCCGCCACCGACCTCGCTCTACGGGCGACCAAGGTGACCACGCGGGCCCTGGGTCGGACGATGTCCACACTTGTGGTCCATGAGAAACTCCTCTGGCCGATCCTTGCGCAGATGTGTAACGCCGAGAAGGTCCGCTTTCTCGACGCACCCGTCTCGCAAGGGGAGGCTGGTTGGTGTTACTGTCGAGCCGAAGCGGCCCCGCTCACCCCCCTGCCCGTTGGGGGCGCGAGACCCGCACGCGGCCTCCCCCGGAGGGTTCTCGACAGTAAAGAAGCAGTCCTCCGTGCCGCGACTCCGCCGCCTCGGCCGTCGAGTCCCATGCACTGTCTGCTTCCCAGCAGCCCTGGTGCTCTTCGACGCCCTCCAGCTCTGGCGCCCCCCACTCAGGCGGCCCCCCCTGGAGGAGACAGCGAAGAGGAGACCATCGCCCCATCAGCAGCCGCTGCGAAGCGGCCCTCATGGGAAGACCTCAGGGGGATCGAGGCTACCATTGGGCCCGACCCCAGCCACATCGCTGGGAAGTCGGATAGGGACGGATCCTGCCCCGTCTCTCCATCTGCTGGCCCCCTCCAGGTGGCTAGCACCCACTTAGTCTCAAAAAAGAGAGTTTCCTCTCTCTCTGGGTTATCACAGCCACTCCCACCCTCTGCACGACGGTGAATGGCAAACTCGACGTTGCGTCATGGCGAAGCGCAATGTCGAGTATAAACACCAGCCCTCAGCACTCTCAGTCAGACAGTGCGTTGAGCTGCGCAGTCGCCAGGCAGGAAAAACAGCAGAGCCGATCTCCTCCCCGGGGGACCTCCCCCGGCGAGGAATCCGTACTGCTATCCATCGAACCACCCCCCGGGGGGACGATGAAAAACATTGTACCTTTAGTCCCCCTGTCTCATTTCTGGGAGCCTGTCCGGCTTCCCAGACTGTCAGGCTGGCTAGGGAAGACGATCCGTCTCGGCTACGCGATCCAGTCGCCTCACGCCCGCCAAGTTTCAGGGCATCCGATATACCTCAGTCAGAGGCTAGGATGTTCCCGTACTTCGGGCCGAGGTCGCCACCCTTCTTGCGAAGGGAGTGATCGAGCCCGTCTCACCAGCCGAGATGTTCAACGGGTTTTACAGCCTGTACTTCATTGTCCCCAAGAAAGGCGGGGGGTTGCGCCCTATCTTGGGTCTGTGTGTTCTGAACAGGCACCTACACAATAGCTGCCTTTCAGGTTGATCACGCAGAAGCGCATCCTGACGTCCATCAGGTGTCTGGACTGGTTCATGGCAATCGACCTGAAGGACACGTACTTCATGTCTTGATCCTCCCTCGACATCGGCCGTTCCTACGGTTCGCTTTCGAGGGACGGGCATATCAGTACAGGGTCCTCCCCTTCAGTCTGTCCCTGTCTCCACGAGTCTTTACGAAGGTCGTGGAAGTGCTGGTACTAAACTATCTCGACGACTGGCTCAGCTTGGCGCACTCTCGAGATCTGTTGTGTACACACAGGGACCTGGTGCTCCGGCACCTAGATCAGTGGGGCTACAGGTTAACTGAGAAGAGCAAGCTCTCCCCGGTGCAGAGCATCCTCTTCCTCGGTATGGAACTCGACTCTGTCCTCATGAGCGGCCCCACTCACCCCCTGCAGGGGGCGCGAGGCCCGCGACGAGGAAGCCTGTGCCCACGCGGCCTCTCAGAGGCAGTGCGACTGACTACAGAGCGCGCACGATCAGTGTTGAACTGCCTGAAGCTCTCAGGCAGTCAGCAGTCCCCCTGAAACAATTTCAGAGGCTCCTGGGATACATGGCATCCTCGGCGGGGGTGGTCCCCCTCGGGTCGATGCACATACAACCGCTCCAACACTGGCTACAGAGTCAAGTTCTTTGGAGAGCGTGGCACACCGGCAGCAGGCGTATGGTCAACACACTTTTCTGCCGACACACCCTAACCCCCTGGTCTCCCATGACCTTCTTGTGGACAGGGGTCCACTTAGGGATACCTCCCTGTAGGGTTGGGGTGCCGTGTGCAATGTTTCCCCGGACTCCACCCATTGTCCTCTTTGGTACTCCCTGTCCGAGGCAACCCTTGGCACGGATGCCCTTGCGCACATCTGGCCGCGGGACAAGCGGAAGTACGTTTCCCCCCAGTGAGCCTCATTGCACAGGTCCTGTTCAAGGCCAGGGAAGAGGAGCATCAAGTGGTACTAGTTACGCCCCTTTGGCCTAACCAGGACTTGGTTCTCGGAGCTAAGGCTCTGACAACAACTCCCCCCTGGCTGCTCCCCCTGGCGAATTGCTTCCCCAGGGGAAGGGGCACGTTACGGCATCCCAGGCAGAACCTGGTCTCCATGTCTGGACAGGACGAGGAGATCCTGAGTGACCCACCCCGGTCTGGTTGGGACGTCACTCAGGCTAGGGCTTCGGCCACTGGGCGGCTATATGCCCATAGGTGGCGCCTCTTCTCGTCCTGGTGCTCTTCTCGGCGAGAAGACCCACGGAGTTGCTCGGTCGGGTACGAGCTGTCCCTTCCTCAAGAGAGACTGGGGAGTAACCTCTCCCCCTCCACACTGGGAATGTATGTCCCGCTCATTATACCCAAGTGCTGGGTAGCCTCTGGGACAGCACGACCTGGTCATTAGGTTCCTAAGGGGCACGAGAGGGTGACCACCTTATACGTACCCTCTTGCGACCTAGGTGGCGGGCCTCAAGAGGCCCCGCCCCCTTCGAGCCTCTCGGGGTTGCTGCTCTTTCTCAGTCTTGATAAAGACAGCTTTCCTGATGGCGCTCACCTCCAATAGGGTAGGGGATCTGCAAGCACCCTCCGTGTCCACAGATTGCCTAGAACACGTTATCTTGAGACCCCGCCCCGGCTACGTGCTCAAAGTTCCCACCACTCTTCTGAGAGACCAGGTGGTGAACCTGCAGGCGCTCCCACCGGGGAGGAAGACCCAACCTTTCCGTGTTGTGTCCAGTACGCGCACTGCGCCTCTACTTGGACCGCACGAAGAGCCCAGAAGCTCTGAGCAGCTCTTTGTCTGTTTCAGAGGTCAGCAGAAGGGAGGGCTGTCTCCAAACAGAGGCTGGCGCACTGGATCGTGGATGCCCTCGTTAGGGCATACCGATCTCAATTTGCCCCTGCCCGTTGGGAGTGAGGCACACTCCTCATGGGCACTGGCTCAGGGCGCCTCTCTAGCAGACATCTGCAGAGCTGCGGGTTGGGCTATGCCCAACGACTCCGTGAGGTTCTAATACCTACGCGCGGAACCGGTGTCAGCCCGCATCCTGGCAAGGTGTAGGACCGGCAGCCGGTAGGGCGTACGCCTGCGAAAGCCCTTCCCCCTTCCTTAGGGGGATCAGCGGCTATTACGCCTCCCCTCTTTCCCCCACTGGGTAAAGAACAGGCATTTTATCCATCACTAGCACCTTCCTCGGGGCAGGCTGGGCAGAGCAGCCCTGCCCCCTTAGGCCGGGGAACAGTTGAGTTATCTCCCACATAGCTCTAACCGGACCTAGTGCTCCAGACGTGGTAACCCCCCCTCCGTGGGCTGTTCCGTCTGATGTATCCTCATGAATGGTTCCCACCTCGGCAACCCATGACCTCCCTAGGTGGACTCCCACCTTGCGGTTAACTCCTGCAGTCCGCACATTTCCCATGAGTTCTCCCCTGTTGGTGAGACCATGTGGTGTCTCCACTAATTCCTCCCTACGGTAGGTAGTGGTCTCTGCAGCATTTTTCCCCCGGGAGGAATAATGCGTACCCAGTGGCCCTTACGGTGCCGGGCGGCTTCTCGCCATTTAGAGAACTAGGCCTCCGCCCGTGACGGCCGGTGGCAGGGGCTTCCCAACTTTGTGGTAAAGCTCTGGGTTCCCCTTCCTCTCCACTGGATAGTCATAATTTCGCGTTAGCGTCTTCGTCTGACAGGCCAGTCAACGTCAACCACAACTATCTAACTCACCCACAACTGGCCCAATATATAATAATATATTGAATAATAAAAACACAGAAACCAAGCAAATGCAAGTATTGTGTTTAATTGATGCTGACAATAAAATCTACTCAAATGCAGCAAAATTAAATATAATGTCAAAAGAGGTGCAAAAAAAAATTAAACTAACATTTAGATAAGCAACAAAAACAAAGTCACACAATACAACAGAAACATAAAAATACAATGGAAACTACGGAACAAATAATGTCAAACAATAAACTAAAAGCAACACATACTGTAAATAGTAACACAATACAAACTTAAAGACTAAATGTATGTTTACAGATGTGCAAATATGTATTAGACAAATAAGTTACAAACAACACTGTAAAAGGTGAAAACAGTTACATGAAACCCAAGTTTAGTAACTTTTTTTACCTCCAGCTCAGTCATCTGTCCACATGAAGGACTTCTTACTGCCTCTAGAATAAAAGCATACAAATACAGAGTTCAAAATATGGTTAAATAAAATGCATAATAATTAGAGACATTTCACACTACAATACACCATCAGGCGAGTTTTACATTTAATACGTGAAAAAAATGTTTGTAGATTTAAGAGTTCCAGGGTAAGCGCTTACCAATCACAACAAAATTGGGAATCCTATTTCCCCATTTACACCTCTCCAGTTCACAGTTTTGGCCTGGGTTTTTATTGCCAGCTTAATTCACCAGACTGTGTCTTCACATCCACTCCACCAAATAATCCAAGATCAAGTACCTGGAATGTTTGAAAACATGCTGTCAGTATTAAGCCAAATTACTACAACATGCTTTTGTATCTAATACTGATATTAGGCAAATTATAGTACTTCTATACTAAAAAAACTAGTATCTCGCCGTCAATCTGTAATAAATCCTCAATAAGCGCACCTAATCTGAATGACACAGTCATTTGATGCATGGTTATCGACTTCATTGGCTAAATGCTGTAACTCTCTAGCTAATTGTGCGCCCGCCATAGTTACTTAACGTTATACACGAAGCAAACGATCAGTGAGTGACGTGACGTTAGTCCAAAACAAGACAAGAGTAATCGATCAAACGCTTCAATCTACGCTGAACCAATAGTAGGCAAGACCAACCCATCTAATTATCATACAAGACACAGAAAAGTAAGAATAAATTCAAGAATAAATAAATAAAAGTGGAAATAAATACAAGCGATAATAAATAAATATAAAAATAAATAAACGTATAAATAAATAAATGTAAAAATAAAAGGAAATGATAAATAAAATAATCTAAAAATAAAAAATAATAATAATTAAAAATAATTAAAAATGGACACAAAAAATAATAAATCAATTTAAAAAATGAAAAGAAAAGTTAAAGCTAAGATCAATAATAGCTAAAACGAATTATTTTGTTTTATCAAACCATTCATTCCTGTATTTATTTTCATATTATTACATTTATTCGTTTATATATTTATTTATTTATACATTCATTTATTTATAATTTTTGCAGGTTGTTTAGCCTCCTAGTTATATAGGCCCACATGCATTTTATTTTTAATCTCCATAGATAATAGGCAGGTATCAGTGTCATATTTTACCTGCAATAAGAGTCAAGAATGTTAAGTCAGTAAACAATATAGAAATAGTTTCTAAATCTGCAATCTTCTTAAAACTAAATCTCCAGTTTTAGGTTTGTGTTCTTTATATTGTCAGGTCAATGTTTTGAAGTTTTTGCTTTTGAATTTGTGTATATTCAACCTTTAAAGACTTTAAAAAGTGTATACATGGATGTGCCTTTTGTGGAGAGAAATCAATAATCTACAAAACATAAAGGCCCGGTTTCACAGACACGGTTTAGTTTAAGCCAGGACTATGCCTTAGTTAAATCAAGATATGTATGTCGCTTTTATAAAAATGCCTCAGAGGAATAGATTACAGGTGTGCATCTCGAGACAAAACAATGGCACTTTTATATTAAGATATTTCTGTGCAAGTTATATTCAGTTAAGACAGGTCACACATTCATTTTAGTCTGGTACTAGCCTTAAGCCTTGTCTGTGAAACCGGGCCTAAAAGCAATAAAATAGCATGACAAAATCGTATTTTCCTCATCTCTGTACAACGTTTCTGTGCAGACTCAGCAGATAAAAGCCTTTCAGATGATATGGACTCCTGCAACTGCTACTGAGTTTATCCAATTTAAGAAATGTTATTGAAATGGACAGTCTTCAGACCCTTTCCTCAGTATCCTATGCAGTGAACACTAATGGATATAAAACACTTTATTTTGAGTTGGGGAAAACACCATCTCATTGCAATTAACCACTAAGAACTAAAAGTTAATTGATCAAAATATACAACTTCAGTTTACAACTGCTTTAAAATGTTATAAATATCTCTGAAAGTTGTCTGTGCATCGTTTGAAGTGTTCCTGACATTTTAAAATGTCATAATCTTCAAGCAGCCGTAAAAAAAACTATGGACGTAACAACCAGCCAATAGCAGCGCTGCTGATCACTAGTTCTTCTATCGATATATACTGCCTTTCCAAACAGTGCGTGAGCGTGCAATGATTCCAGACAATTTAATCCAGATATACTAATCGTACACAACAAGTGCGTTCAAAGAACCGTATTATCCAGATCATGATTTGGTCATCTCGGATATTTCATTTGATCTTGGATGTAGTAAGCCACGTATGAAGAACGGGCCCATGGTCTAGATTGATGATGATCACAGACGTCCAATCACAAGTGACTTCCGGAAAAGGGGAAGTAACCAATGACGTTTGAGGTTACAAGAGAATATAAAGTCCCGCCCCGCGACTGCCAAAAATAAAAAGCAAAAGCAAAAGCAGCAGGTGAGAGCGCGAGGGCTTGTAATTGCGCGCACAGAAGATGTCATGCGCGCACTATGGATGCCATGCGCGCGCGAAGGTTTCAAACGAGCTCGCGGGATCCCGTTTCCTCGCGTGTATATCCGTTGTCCTCTCGCGGAAGTTATTTGCCGTGCGCTGCCAGCATCAGCATTGCGCTCGTTTCTTTATGGCATTATAATGCCTTCATAGGATTTGGCCTAGAATTTGTTGCTATCTGGGAAGAGACGAGCTGTGAAGTGATCTTGATTACCGCGCTGTTTTGAAAAAGTGGGATGTGTTAAAAATCCCCTCCACCACATGCTGCTTTTCACAGCGCAAGACTTTTTTTCAGGCGCCAACGGGTGTACAGTTAAATGCTGCAAATTTACAGAAAGGGATTAATCTATGGGCCTTGGTCTGTTAATCTACAGGGTTGAACTGTCTATTGAAATAACAGTATTTTACTGTTGGAAATTGACAGTTTTTTAACAGCAATTTTTTAGTGTGTTTTATTCTCGACTACTGCAACGTGGTTATTTATTCTGTTGCCTGTGTTGTCTTTAACCTATCATTGAACATGATGCCATCTAGTGGATTCTCACGAATAACAGGCACAAATAATGGATTTCACATTTCATCATGACAACCATCAACTTTAAAGTAGGCTATAACTGTCGAGATATGATGCAACTGAAGTTGTACTCTACATACATCGTAAACCATTGAAATATGTTTAGAAATGTAAACGTGATTGTGCTTTTAATGCCGAAAACGCGCATCTCTCCCATCGGGTTCAGTGGGCTTTTAGTGCACTGTTGCCCTCACTAATATGGCGGCGCCGTTGACGTATCGCAGCAGCGGAGCAAAGTGGCCAACGCGACGTCTAGCCCTGCGTTCCAACTGGGATATATTGCCCTCCGAAGGGCCCTTTGGAGTGACAACAATCATGGCCGCCATACCAAAGGGTCGTTCCAAACCGAAGTGCTCATAACTGGCCACTTCAAAGGGCCCTTCAGAATGAAGGATTTCAAAGGGTACAACTGATGGTCGCTTCGGGCTCCCGTGATTCTTTGCGCAGATTCTTTGCGTGGTGACGCCGCCTCCTTATGGGCGCGGGATGATGACGCAGAAGGGCACTTCAAGAAACAGTTGTTTGGTCCCCTACACCCTTTAACCCTTCAAAGCTCTCACTCCGGAGGGTAAACCATTCGATGGGTTTAGGGCATAGGGATGAACCCTTCGAAATGGAACGCAGGGTATGTATTTATTCTATGCCCCTGTCTCTCTAATTGAGTAGTATCTGACTGCAATATCAGAGGCTGCACTCTCAAGACCACATTTCTGGGGATGCATTTCTAGCATCTGCGACAACAGAAGTGACGAGTCGAGTGCATCGAGTGCATTTCCAGAATGGACGACAATCAGAGTGTGATGTCAAATTTGAATTAATTTTGATTGGTTCAACATTTAACATTTTATTGGAAAGTTAATGTAGCCGAAGTGAGTTGCTAAATAGTCTAGCCACAATATAAGCTTCTAATGCTGTAAAACGAGTTGTAAGTATATTCGTTTAGCGAAACTGTAGCACGACTGGCAAGCGTATGTTGATTTTGTGATTATGGGATGATTATTAATTCTAGACCTAGCCAGCACAATAAACTGTAGCACTCTTCGTTGTGAAACCTTGTTAATTACTCATTGTTTTTCCATTTTAAGTAATTTAAATTAATCTTAATGTTTTAATCGTCTCGTGCTCACAGTCAGTTTGTTAATCCCATGATGCATGTCTCTTCATTTTGACACTGTTTCTATAATATTGATTGTTACATTTGACATCATAATAATTGACTGTTAAAATACCACGTGCTAGATTTTGTAATGTACTGTGTAGTAGTGCTGTAGTACTCGAGTCCGGACTCGAGACGTTTTTTATGGTCTCGGACTTGTCTTGGACGCGTTGGTATTTGAACTCGGACTTGTCTCGGACTTGGTCATTGGTCTCGCAAATGTTCTAGTCGGTCTCGTCCGAGTCCAGCGATATATGTTTTATTTTCTCCTTCAAAACAAAACATTGATAGAGCAATATTCTTGTGATCCGAAAACTGTTGCCGACTCTCGACTCAAGAACGAGAGCTGCGCTTGCTCATAAGTTCTCTTTTCACACAGCAGTTCAGTTCAGTGTGTGCTGTTGTTGTAATTAAATAACTCCGGTATATTGGTTCAAGACCGCGGGACTGTCATGCACGCCAGAAAGTGAAGAACTGAATTAATTTGTGGATAATATTAAGTGTTTACGGGAGACGCTAAACGGGAACGATTCAGCTGAACTGGTTCGACCGGTTCACTTAAAAGAAAGAACCGGTTCGAATGAATGATTCGTCCGTGGCGCGAACCAGCATCAATCATTCATCAGGCACGATGTCAGCTAGCAGCGGCATAATACAGATTGGTTTTACAAACCATAATAAATGTATCGACAGTGCGCTTAAAAGGAAACTTTTTGCACCAAAACTTTCCCCGAAACATGTGGGACAACGTCCAATTTCATAAGACACCTGCAAAGGCATCACAAAGAGAGGTAAGTTAATGCCATGTTTCAGAGTTAGCATTGCATTTGAGTATTTTAGAAAGTTTGGAAAGTAGGGCTTTAAGATAAGATTGATTGTATTTTTATTGTCATTGTGATGAACATGTTATTTAAGGATGGGCACCGACGTGCTTATGAACGAGCCGTGGAGCCTGTGCTCTTTCTAGCGGCTCCTCTATCGAACACACACGTGCACGGGCAGGCGCGCACACACACGCACAAAAGTGTTCATTGCTGCACAACCTTGCTGTTAAGAGGGCTGATAAAAAAGTTCCTTAAAGTAATAAACAGTTACACTTCGGCTTTGTGACTTTAGTGCTATACCTATATAGTAAAAATAAAATGACCTTATTTTATCTGCTTTTTGATCATTACAAACAATAATGAAAATGATTATCTTAGAATAGAAGATATGCTGTCTCTTGCATCACATAAATTATCAATAGTTAAGTATGTGGTCTTGTAGTCTTGATTTTTTTCTGTCTCTTGACTGTCTCAATTGGACTCGGTCTTGACTTGGACTCGAACCTCTCTGGACTTTGACTTGACTTGGACTCGAACCTCTTTGGACTCGGACTTGACTCTGTCTCGACTAGTCCTGGTCTTGGACTTGTCTTGGACTCGACAATGGTGGACTTGACTACAGCCCTAATGTGTAGTCTATTCAAGGACACAGCTCAGTGCAGGCAGTATTATGACAAAAGATGACTAAATAAATTGGTCAAGTACTGGGCTTCCGCCTAATTTAAGTCTATTTATTTATATTGTTTTTTTGTGTGTGTGTGTTCAACTGTTCAGTTGTGATTTTAAATAAACACAAAATTAATTCTGCGCCCAGAGTCATCATTGTGTCTTCACTCTTGAAATGTGGTTGATCTAGTGACTAAAAAGGAATGCATGATTTCTTGTTTATTTTTTTTTTACTTATTATATTATGCTAGTTAGTCACAATAATTACTCAACATTCAGCTATTAGCAATAAGTTTAATTGCATGAAATATAGTATTTGTGTCATGAGTGGTGGGTGGTGAGAGACACTGAGACAGAGGACCCAGGTGCTGACAGCGGGTAAGGGGTTAAACAAGGCTTTTTAATAAATAATAAAACACACAAAACAAAAACCCACGAGGGGGAAAACAAGGGTATAATAAGAACAAAGACTAACTACACTAAACAAGACTAAAAATAACATTAACAAACATATTACACAGGACTACGCTACACTTAACAGGACAAGAACTCACCCACACGAAACACGACAGAGTACAATGAACCAACACGAGACAGAAGACACAAGGGCATTATAAAGGGGATAAATCAAGAGGGGACAGGTGCAGGACATGAACTAATTAACAAACAATAACGAGGAGACGAAAGGGCGGGAACAGAGACGCCACACCGGAGAGAGGGAGTATATGGAATGCCAAAACTGACTCTCTCCACATAAAACAAGAGGTTCTATCATGGTTCTGCTACTAGGTCAAGAAAAGCAAGACAAGGTGGGGCAGAACCATGACAATTTGGGTGTAATAAACCTTTCCTGTAGCTCAGTGGTAAGAGCATTGCGTTAACAACGCAAAGTTGTGGGTTCGATATCAGGGATTGCACATGTCTATGTATAAATGTATAGGATAAAGCAATGTAAGTCGCTTTGGATAAAAGCGTCTGCCAAATGCATAAATGTAAATGTAAACCTTTTAAAAACTAAGTAATTAGAATTGGGTGGATATACTGTCTTAAGCCCTATTCGCACGGGATTAGTATTATCTGGGGACCTCGTGTGATTTAGAAATTACCTACCCACATCTGTATTTCATGTGGCGCATTCGCACGGGATAAGTGAAGCCTGTGATTTTACTCAAATTTACGGATTTATTTCCCGGATATGATGACAGGGCTTTGCATATAGTTTGTATAGCCTATAGTTGTATGGTGTTTAATGATATATGACCGTACCAGCCAGAACCGGACAGATCACCGCGATCGCGGGTCTCACATGTTACGAGAGTTTCCATGAGAAATAACAAAACAGGAGACTCCCGGCCAAAACGACAGTGTTGGCAGGTATGGATTAGGGATGTGCTCTACGACTAATTTGACTGTCGTTTAAACTAAAGTTTTGTAACCGTGTAATCGACTAGTCTAAAACTAAGAATGGCCCAGAAGACGGTCCAAAAACTTTGCGTATAGGGCCTATGTAATACAATTTAAAGACTAAAGAATGTAGGCTATTAATCAAACTGTTCATATCCAATATTTAATGTAGCTAAAACAGGCATACGTGTTCCACTTTCCTTACGTTATCATCATTAATATTTCTGCATTTGCTGATGAGCCAACCCTGACTGGATCGTTTTAGCGAAGAAGTGACGCGATGAGCATTTGTTTGCTTTGGCTAGTCTGTGCCTGGGCTTAAAATATTTAGCCTATACAAAATCCATTTTATTTTCTCCTTTAAGTCTGTTTTTTCGGTCTCTAATTTGATTACTATTATTTAATTGAACTTAAATAAAAATTTAGCAAAAGTGTGTCTATTACACTGAAGTCATGAAACTTAAAATATTTAACAACAATTAATTAAAGCTTAAAAACGAATGTTTCATTATTTGTTTATTTAAATGATGTTGATTGAAAAAATATTGCTTTTTTAATTATGTCGCAATTTAAGTAGCCTACAAGTTATAATTAGGGTAGGCCTATAGCATATCAACAAGATAGCCTACATTATATAATGTTTTTATTATTTATAAAGAAGAGCAACATGTGTGTAAACAAAAAAGTGAATAGAAAGCAATGGACAAAAAGTACAGAACACATTTGATCTCGCGCAGAGCGAATGAAAAAGCCGCTAATAAAGCATACCAAATTAGCTAATTTATAGAACATACATGCTAAACACTTAATATTATTTTACATGTTCTTGTTGAGGAAATGCAAGCGTTATGCTCGGATGAAAGTCGGCTCAATGTTTGTGAACAATAACTCCGTCTGAGGAATCTGGGCAAACTCTGCATGGGCAACACACATAACAGTGCTAAGCGATCATGTTTATTCAAGTGCTTTTTTTGTGATAAACATTATAATCAAAGAAATTTCAAAGTTACGTGAATCTAGAAGCTGAGACATTCTCATCTCAGTTTTATTGAGTGTGCTCAAGATGCATTCACCGCATTTACAGCTCATTCTGCCATCAAATAACGTAAATCTGTCTTTCCTGCATTTTAAATATGAACATATTTATAATTATTATTAAGTAATTGTTTACATAACTGTATGTAGCTTTAGATCATTGTCTACTTTTTCGTTTTATGCCTGCATTCCGCGCTTCCGTCTACATTTTCCGCATCGCGCCAAAAAGAACATGATACAGTATAGGATACGCATGGCTCAGTGAAATTATTGTTTTGCCACTTTGATATGACATAGTTTGCATAAAACCTACCCGTTTTCCTCCTTCAAAACAGCCCCACAAGTGGTCATTTCTGAGCATGCTGCAATTGGCACAATGGAAATGCATGCTAGATCTGACCTAAAATTAAAACATTTCATTCCTGATACACTTTTAAAGACTATTAATAGTTATTGTATCAAACATATTGTTTTAGTAAGTGATTTAAACGTTCTTTAAACGAAACATTAAAATGGAAGTCATTTAAATTATAACATTTTGTGTAATTTTTTCACGTTGTTCAGACTGTTGTTTTCAATGTCGACTAGTAGGAGTTTACCGTTTAAACGACTAGTCGATTAGTCTCGCACATCCCTATGGATATGACCCAGCACCCGAAATGATACCAAAACACTTCAACACAGCCTCCATTATTCGCAACCGGTGGATTAAACCTTGAAAAATGATATATGAGCCCGACAAATCACAGAGATGCCGATTTGTACAGGACTAATATTATCACAGGACCTCAGTGTTCGTCAAAATATGGTAGGTAATTTGTGGGGGAATTTTTAGTTTACAAATTACAGACATGGCCGATTCGCATGGGATTAAGATCACAGACAACCTCTACAATATTACAAATGACTAGAGGTCCCCAGTTAATACTAATCCCGTGCGAATAGGGCTTTAGTTGCACTTTTTCGGTCCTCAAAAACTAGGGTCCTTGGTATTACAGTTCTCTCCTAACTCCGATTCGGTAGGTGGAACTGTAAAAACCAATTAGGGTCCTAGAAGTGCGGCCCCAGAAGTCCGGTCCTGAGATTGCAGCCTCCGATATTGCACTCAGATAATATGGCTCTGGCTGTGTCTCATTTCGTAAGGTCTCATTCAAATGCTGCTACATCATCGAGGCTGTCTCGTTTCATAAAATCAGGTAGGACTCTCCGGAGGCACCCTTCAAATGCGACCTTTGACAGGAATTCGGAGGACACATGAGCTGTATCCTTCGTTGCTAGAGATAACCCACAATTCTTTGTGTCGGCCAACGTCTGTTATTTGAATAAACGGCATCAACTGCACATTCAATCAAATATGTGGTGTTTAAATGTTAACAGTTTACAATTTGTGTCACGTTTTTTAATCTTAGCAGGCATATGTAGTAAATAGGTTTACTAGTGTTTAGTGATTTTTAAACGTTTTGAAACAGCAAGGCAAAAATTGTATATTTGTTTAACTCGTTTGGCATTGTTTAGGGTAGAAAGTAACCAACTTTTTACCTCTTAAATCATGTAGAAATCATTTTAATTATTTTGACAGGTGTGCGAGTGCAACGTGTTGTCATAGCAACGTGCCAGTATGTCCTACGAAGGACATCTCGTTAGAGCGTTTTCACACTTGGTCCTTTTCAGGGGTCTGAGCACGGTTCGCTGCGTTTTTGGCCCATATGTGAACACTGCAAACGATCTCAGACCCCTTGAAAGCGAACTGAACCGAGACCATCTCAGGAGGTGGTCTGGGTACGGTTCGCTAAAAACATTCATTGTGAACAGTACACAAACCGCTTTCGGCTCCCTTGCTGTTCCTTTTCGATTCTCTCTCTCTCTCTCTCTCTCTCTCTCTCTCTCTCTCTCTCTCTCTCTCTCTCCTGATAAGTACAGTGCACGCGTAAAGGGATCTGCGTGTAAATAAAGCGCATTGTCACATATTTCTTAACTTGGGCAGCTCATTAAAGCTCTTAAAAATGTTAAAGATGTAAAGCGCAAATTCGATGTGTAAATGATGCTTATAAAAAATAAAGCGTTTCGGAGGAGCACATAATACAACTGAAAGAGAGAGCTGATTAAATCCTTACAGCATCTCACATTTTAAATCTGATCACTAGAGATCCGTCTGTCATATACAAGTGTACAAGTGCACGGGCCTCAAATTTAGGCTCTAGCCCGGCCGTTGTCCGACAGCTTATCAGAACTCTCAGCCTGAGTCCGACTGGCTGCAGCCTGCAACAGCCCGGGTTTTTTTTTTTGTACCTCCGCATTCAGGCTGTTGCAACCATTAAAATAGTTTAGTGTATGTTTTTAATGGCAATTATTCAAATTTCGTTTAGTTTCTGTATTACGTTAATCTAGAAAAATGTGTGAAGTATTTTTTTGTTTGTGGTTCAGGTGCTGAACGCGTCGTTTGATTGCCAACTGCGCTGGAGCGCGGATTTAAATTAATGATGTGAATGAGACTGTTAAAACTGTTGCAGCCATTAAAATAGTTTAGTTTAGTTTATAATGGTTAATTATAATTTGTTTCGTTTCACGAAACAAGTGGAAAACTCAAGAAATATATAGCTGCTTTTTAGTTAACACTTTGAGAAAGGCCTTGAAACCGCGTTAGGAGACGCGATGATGAGAGACTGAAGCAAATTGTGCAAAATCATACTTTTTCCCCCTGAGGAATACTTTATTTCTTTGTTCTTGACTTAAAATGTATCCTCGGTGAGTACCATTGTTTTTATGAGAATTGTGTTTATTGAAATCGAAAGCTGAAAGTAACTATTTGACGAGTAGTGAACAGAAACCGATTTAAATGTAATATGATGTAAAATGCGGTTCGAAAATGCTTTGTTTGCGTTTCAGCATACTATTTTTGTATGGTCATGTTTGGAGGTTTCAGAGACTGTATTTCAGAGACAATATTGTATCTTGAGATGTGCATAATATTTGCTGTGGGGTACGCGCCATGTGATGCTAGCTTTGCTAGCTCTTTGCATAGACACTATTGTAAATTCAATAGAGGGTATGCACGTGTCGTCACTTTCCCACATGAGCACGCCGGAACGCGCCTGCTTGAGTGGTAAAACACTGGGCAAAATGAATGGTTACAATATCATTAAACGCAATTCCGCGCAACATTTCAGTGTCTAAGAACACCTGATTCCTTTCTAATTCATAAGGTAGTGGTAAGGATCACCGTCGAGTCCAGCTGCTTGTAGTTTGAGCAAATAATTGCGTGTTTTAGTCCTGGTTTTTTGTTCCTCCTATTGAATGCAGCCATTTTGCCTTAGTTTTACCACTCAAGGGAGCGTGTCCCGGCGTGTTCACGTGGGAAAGTGACGTCAATGCATACCCTCTATTGAGCACATGGCGATTTGCCCGTATGTTATATACATTATGTGTGTGTAAATTGCGCTGGTGATTAGTGTGTATGTAGTTAGTCTTAATGCAGATTAATGAAAACAAGAAGGCTTTATAGTTCATTTAAACAAGTTTATTGAATGTGATATTGATGGATATCTTCGCTTTTTTTGGAAGGCCGTTTTTTTTTTTGCATGTTTGAATTATTGCTGCTTTGATCGTGAATTCTGTCTGTGCTGTGGATTCTAAATCCTGGTCTGACGAGCCATCCTGTCAATTCGTACCTCGAAAAGAGATTAAAAGGTCAACTTCTCTGATCTGGTAGGAAAACATTGCAAACATCTTTCAAAATTTCCCTGGATGCAATTTATTTTTTTCGTGGATGGAACGATTTTCACCATTTTTTGGGCCATTACATAGTTTTGAGTAAGACTCTGATGCTCACACTGCACATTGAACACTGAATTGAGCACCTAACTGCAAATTTGATCACAGCTGTTATTTAACTAGAAACAAAGGTTGAATTTCAGAAGCAAGTTTTGAAGTTCTGAAACTGATTTTGGAATTTATTTAAACAAATTCTGAATTGTGATACATATATGTGTGTATATGTGTGTGTATATATATATATTGTTTTGTTTAGTTTATCATTGGCTATTGAACATTGTTTTACTGTTACTCACCTGGAGAGATTTTAATTCAGTCAAAAGAACAAAATCCCCAGTACAATATACACTTTTTATTTATGTGTCCATCCGCTGACACATTGTCTGACACCTTAAAAGAGCAGAGACTTTGGCCATATTCTGTCACACAACGCATGCACAGCCTCTGTCCGTATAACCTAGGTTGCACGGTGTATTGGTGCTATGGTAGCATTGCGATGCCAAAGCTTCAAAATTCCTGTGATGCCGCTCTGTTTTTTTACGGTTATTATCATAGTGCCATAACTCTAGTTCATTTGAACAAGAGATGCACCGATTGCAATTTTCTTTGCCGATTCCGATTTTGGCCGATTTATATCCACAAACTATAATTGACAGTATTGACCATATTAACTTTTCTTCAATGCACATTTTTTTTATTTTCATTACATAAATGATTGAACATTACAATTTCCCCAAATTTCCCTAAATGCAGTTCTCCAAGCTGCATTAAATTACAGAATCTTCTCTTTCCCAAACAACTCTTAAATTGAAGAACTCTGTGACTGAAAAGAAGTGCAAATAATAAAATATATCTACACATGTCACTTAATTTACTTTTTTCATTTTTGTACTCATCTCACAAAAGTCTAAGATAACAATGAAATACTTTATTCTTGTCTGTTTCTGTTTATGAAACTAACATTGCTTTATTTCATTTTTCTGAAATACTAAATAAATTGTCTTTATCTTGGGTCTGTAGTATTAAAGAAGTGGGTTGATTTTTGCTGCAACTTCAGTAAGAAAGTTTAAAATTTTATGAGTGAATTCTACTCTAAAGATGTATACAGTATGTATTTGCAGTTTTTTGTGTTAGTAAAGAACTCAACTATGATGGCATTATAATGCCAAAAAGAATGCCTGATGCTGGCAGCGCATGGCAAATAAGTTCCGCGAGAGGACAACGGATTTACACGCGAGGAAACGGGATCCCGCGAGCTCGTTTGAAACCTTCACGCGCGTATGGCATCCAATGTGCGCGCAATACAAGCCGTCGTGTATGGCAAGCCGATGGTGTCAGAATTACGCCATAGATTAAACGCGTTTATATCCGAACGCCGTTTTTGACGGCGTTTTAAACAGTATTTGCGCCGCAAAATACAGCGTTTGGAATCGCGACGCCATATTTTGCGGCGCAAATACTGTTTAAAACGCCGTCAAAATTTCACCATCGCGATTCCAAACGCGGTAAAAAACGTGCGAAAAGTCGTCCATAACGCCGTATTTAACGGCGTTCTTTAAGGCCGTTCTGCGGCCTTTTGCGGCGCTGTCTTGCCATATGACGGCATAAAAAATGCCGTTTTGGTTGCACAGAGCGCGCGTTATTTACGGCGTTTTGTCTGTTGTATAATGAGCCCCTCCCGCTGATTTCCGCAGCCAGTAAATTTGAACTGTTCTCACCCAATCACTGATGAACTGAGCCAGACCAGAACAATGTACCACTGGTCATTTTACAGGAATTTATTATGTGCGCTGTAGTGTATTTCGGGGAAACTGTGAGTTTAACCACAGTAACATACGTATAATTAATTGTGATTAACCATTAACTATTTTATACACTTTACCTGATGCAGCAGAATTATAATAGCGACAGACTAAATGTACTCGTCCAGCGAGTGATCAGCAGGTCGCATATTAACTCTAAGAAATATTACTCCCCTGGCCTGGAAAAACAATATTCTTTCTGTAGTACAGTACCACTTCAGATATCTTAACGAAATCAAGCAGTTTAAGTGACCTTGATATGTGATAAATAAACACAGAAACAATTCGAGCGTGGATACACATGCGGTTTATTGATCTACTAAGGGTGTGCAAAGCTGCCGGTATTTGTATTTGTTGAGGGGGGGAAAGTATTTGTATTTGTATTTGTATTCGAGTAAAATCCAAAATAGGCGTAAAAATCCAGTTTTTTTGCGTTACACTTCTAATTTACGTTATAGTGTACGTAAACAGAGCGAACATGAGAGCACCCGACTGCAGACGTCAATAATGCAGCGTAATGGAATAATCTCCCGATCAAACTCCGCTTCCCGAAAGTTATAAACTGCCTCCGGAACCCAGTTAAGATACAAAAATCTATTCAACAAAAATAGTGATGCACGCAGTGAAGTCTTTTTTCGCTCAGCCGAGCCTTCTCTGTTGCTGTGTGGAGCAGCCTGTGTCAGTCACCTCTTTTAACCCCCCCCGACTCCTGAATGTCACTCACTCACTCACTCATGCGGGCATGCACTGCGGTCTCATGAGAAAACGCAGCTTTTTGATATAAAGTTTTTCTTGTTCCCGAATACAAATATTTTTTTAAGTATTTGTTCGAAATAAGTATTAGTAAAAAACACGCTATTTGTGCCTTTCCGAATACCGTATTTGGGTTTGGCTCCACCCCTATTATCTACACTACGGGGGAACTAAAACCAACTACTAACAAAGACCAAACATTAACAAACAAACATAAAAACGTAAAACAGTAGAGAATGAAAGAAATAGATAAAGCAAAGAAAAAGGCAGTATTAAATCAGCTATTCACATCTGCACGAACCATCAAGGACAAATCTCCTTATTTAAAAGGGGCAAAGCTTATTCGCAACTGGTTAGCAATAGTTCAGATACTTGCATTGGCTTCTTTGTTTCTCGGGACACGTGCTGGCGCGCGTATCAAAGGGTCCTGATGTGTTCCCACCAAGCCGTGAGTCCGTTGATTTAGCTTGAAGCAAACTGCCATTAGAAACTGTCTCGGAGGAGAGGCAGGTCTCGAGAGGTTGACAGAATACGAGCGAGTGAACGCACACGAGCGCGAACGCACACAAGCGAACGAACATACACAAAAGAGCAAGCTTTCTTGTGTGTTCAGATGTTTTAAGAGGGCACGCCCCTCCAAGGTGGGCGATCCAATGTGATGAGATAGTTTTGGGCGCGAAAACATGTTTCTTTGTCCGGCACACTAACTCATTTGCATTTATGGTCGCCTGGTAGTTTGGAGCAGGAATAGACTTCGAATAGAATAAAATGAGTATGGTATAAAATACATTACTGTGCTATACACCATAATCTAAGACATGAAAAGGGAAACACGTAGATATGAAACATGAAGGGGTTACAATTACATTGACCTGTAGTTTGGACAAGAATGTAAATATACACAGAATACCACTAAGCACATATGCCTTTGAGGTTATAGGTGAAGGAGAATAACATAGAGACAAGCATACAATGTGGAGATTCATGTGTATACATTTTAAACCAGTCTTTTGTGGCTAAGGAAAGAGAAAGAGACATTATTTTGGAAGAATTTGAGGCTCTCAGTCCCTGGGGGCCACATGGCTTTTCTCACTTTGGTGAACAGTCCTGTCCTCCCCCAAGAACCTCCTTTGAAGTCTAGGGGAGAGTATCCGAATCTGTCCTGGTTTAGATGAAGGTGTTGAGAATAGGACATTTGGCCAGACTTGTTGGTGCCTGGTCGTAGTCCTGCTGAGAGGTTACTGTGTTTTACGATCACAGATGGTAAACTTTGATCCGACCATACCCTACAGCGCAGTGTTGCCTTTGCTAACATTAAACAAATCATTGCTTGCTTTCCGAAGAAGCGACTTCTTCTCTTTGGAAATGTAAAGTTACACAACGTGGTCAGCAATTGTATAAAGGCCAACCAATCCCATTGTAATGTATCCTGCTTATTACATATAGCGCGTATTGCCTACGTGAAAAGCAAAAAAGCAATCGGTTGAAATATTGTATTAGCTAATTTCCAACACCAGAAATCATTCCTGGTATAGGCGAGGTCAGCCAGAGTGAAAAGTAAACTGCATTCCCTTTAAGCAGAGGTTGAGGACTGTGAGTGGTAGTCTGCTGGTTAGCGTGATTGACTCGCAATCGCTGACGGCATCAAACCTAGGTTTGTGGCCCGCTCGAACCAGCAGGCATTTTTTACATTGTTGGTTTTGTTCTGTTTATCTGTATCGCTGGGTAGTTTTTAGATTTATATTTCAGTACTTAATGCGTGGACAGTATGAAAAGAAAGTCTGTAATGAGAGATCTTTTTATAAACCGTATCTGCACTTGATTTTTGCTGCTGAACTCACACATCAGTGGACTTTCGTGCTATAAACAGGACGAACAAACAGTAATAGATTTTACATTTACGCATTTAGCAGACACTTTTATCCAAAGCGACTTACAGGGGGCTTTTAGTCTATGCATGTCTCTTCTCAGTAGCCCATGTGATTTTAGTTTCCATATTACAAAAATTGTTTGACTATAAGGAGACGCAATAATGTTGCGCAATGATTGTAATGTAACAAGCATAAACTTATTAACTAAAATATAACACAGCCCAAGTCAATGCCAAATGCCTTGCCATTTACCTCTGTGAAGAGACTGATGCTATCGTGCGTGGAACTGCAAAGAAACTTACAATAAACAGCCACGTTTCCTTTTGAAATGGAAAAAAAATATTATTCAGCACATAGAAATAAGTGCGGGATTCAGGCCCTGCAACCCACTCATGCAGCCTAACCTGGCGAAATGAGTCGGGATGCAGGCATGCTACAGGCAAAACAATTTTAAAAAGTTAGTTTGCACAAACATGGTGGTTAAGCCTACTGATCCCATTGCTCTGAATAGTAGGCCTAATTAAACAATTACAGTGGCAAGAAAGAGTATGTGAAACTTTTGGAATTTCATTGTTTTCTGAATAAATTTGTCACAAAATGTGATCTGATCTTCATCTAAGTCAAGGGTATTGATAAACATAATGTGTCTAAAATTTGTAACACAAATTCTGATCTTTCATGTCTTTATTGAACACACTCATTCAACATTCAAAATGGCAGTGGAAAAAGTAAGTGAACCCTTAGAATTAATAACTGGTTGACCCCCCCCCCCCTCCTTGGCAGCAATAACCTCAACCAGGTGCTTCCAGTAGCTGTGGATCAGACCTGCACATTGTTGAGGAATTTTAGCCCATTGTTCCTGGCAGAACTGCTTTAGCTCTGTCATATTCTTTGGACATCTGATGTGTATGGCCATCTTCAAGTCAATCCATAGCATCTCTGTTGGGTTGAGGTCTGGGCTCTGACGTGGCCACTCCAAAAGGTGGATTTTGTTTTTCTGAAGCCATTCTGTTGTGGACTTGCTCTGGTGTTTTAGGTCGTTGTCCTGTTGCGTCACCCACCTTCTACACAGTTTCAGCTGACGTACAGACATTCTCACATTATCCTGAAGAATTGTCTGATATACTTGGGAATTCATCTTCCCCTCAATGATTCAAAGCTGGCCAGGCCCTGATGCAGCAAAGCAGGCCCAAATCATGATGTTTCCTCCACCATACTTTACAGTTGGGATGATGTTTTCATGATGATATGCCGTGCCCTTTCTACGCCAGATGTAGTGCTGTGTGTTTTTTTCCAAATAGTTCAATCTTAGCTTCAGTCAAGCAGTCCACAAAACATTTTGTCAATACTACTGTGGAGTGTCAATGTACTCTTTTGCAAACTTCAGGCGTGCAGCAATGTTCTTTTTAGTAAGCAGTGGCTTCCTTTGCGGTGTCCTGCCGTGGATACTCTGCTTGTTCAGTGTTTTACGTATCGTAGACTCATGAACAGAGATGTTAGCAAGTTCCAATGATGCAACCATGAAATTCCAAAAGGTTCACATACTTTTTCTTGCCACTGTACATACACTGTAAAAAAATCCCGTTAAAACAGATAAAGTACTGGCAGAAAATTACCAGTACATTTTCCTTTATTTTACGGACATTTCCGTTAATGCTAAAATGTAATTTAATTCAGTGCAAAATGTAAAATACAGGTGAAACAACTGTAAAAAATGAATACAGAAAATTCCTTCATATTAATACAGTATATTGTGCCCTGTTTTTACAGATTTTTTTTAGTGTAGGCGATGTTTATGATGCACCTGCTGATGAGAACGATTCTGCATGACGCATTTAAAAAAGAATAGACTTTTAAAAAACATAATTAGAAAAGCATATCATACATGTTAACGCACAGCTTTATTGTAGGCTAAATAAAGTGCACTCATTATTACTGCAAAAGCTGCATATCAAGCAGAGTGAGTCTGACTATTGCATTAAAGGAATTAACCTACTGTACTAGAGAAAATAAAGTGCGGGACTTGATTGATGTTAAGGGTTATTCAAAGATGTTAAGACACAACAATGATCTTACTCTGACTGAAACATCCAAAGTGCGCACATAAGAATGTATGTGTCTGCGCAAACATAATTATGTCTCAAGTGAATGCTTGGTGAAATGCCGGGGGAAATATTTGATCCGTCCAGGTCTTAAGGCCTTAACTCTCGATGTCAATCAAATAAATAAAATAAAATAAACATAAATAAAAAACATAGACTTTACCTATAGATAGGGGTTTTTGAGTTGGTGTGTGTCAGGGCTGGGTTGAAAGACACACGGATTCAAGTGCGGGTAACAAGATGTTTTATTATTTCAGGACACTCAGGTGAGAAATGTAAAAGTTCGTGAAAGACAGGATCCTTCCGGAGTCCTGGAGGGAAACGGCTAACTGCAAGGCCAACCGGGTAACCCCGGTGTACGGCAGCGTCAGCCGGAGAAGTGGGAAGATGTCCTTAGGACCACACCGTAGGCAGGATCAGCGGTAGGAGAGTTCAGGGGTAGATGCGGAGAAAACGGCTGGTAGACAGGAGATCCAGTAGAATCCGAGGTGTCGGTGGTGCTGGGGAACCGGGAAAAACAACCCCCGCAAAAACTAACCCATAGGGGGAAAGGAGAAAACAGCTAGGCAAACGGGGCTAACACTGAGGCTAATGAGGAGGAGATCAGTAGCGGCTGATGGGGAACACTTAGACACGGACAGTGAACACATGAGGTTGTCAGACAGCCTCCACGTGCTAGGACATTCACCCATACACACATGACAAGATACACAACAAAACACGTGCTAACCCCAAAACCCAACAGGTGTGTGCCAAATTTGCTGGAATTGGATGCAGTAATTTTTTACATAAAATTCACTTGAAAAATGATTTTCATAAAAATATTTATTCCACTAATCAAAACATAGTAATATCAATGGCCACTACAAGGATTTAGTACCAAGGCCATGGTGAATTAGATCCTTGCTCAGCTCATCAGTGATTGGGTGAGAGCAGTTCAAACTTATTGGCTGTGGAAATCAGCGGGAGGGGCTCATTATACAACAGACAAAACACCGTAAAAGACGCGCGCTCTGTGCAACCAAAACGGCGTTTTTTACGCCGTCATATGGCCAGACAGCGGCGCAAAAGGTGGCACTTTTCGGGGCGCCTTAAAACGCCGTTAAATACGGCGTTATGGACGGCTTTTCGCGCGGTTTTTACAGCGTTTGGATGTAAACGCGTTGCATAATTCTGAACCATTTACCATTTCGTTTCTTCCTGCATGCATAATAAAATTCTAATTTATTTATATAGCGCTTTTCGCAATGTGCATTGTTCCAAAGCAGCTTTACACAAGAAAATCTATAAAAAACAAACAAACAGAAAAACACTTAAGGTAAAACACAGTGCATGGTGTTCGTAGAACAAACAAGGTCGTTCTAATTAAGCTATGTTAACGGAATTTACCGAACCTTAATCTAATAACATAATATATTATTTGATTTGATTAATTTAGTACCTATAATAAAGGTAACATAAATAGGTAAGAGAACAAGAGTTAGAAGAGTAATTTATTCGTAACAGAAAACAGTATGTAACCTGCCCAAAGAATTTTCTATACCTCCATCCTGCAATTCTACCTCCACCATCGGCTCCGATATAATCAATACAGAATCTACCTCTGAATTCGGATCTTCATCTCTCATATGGAGGGGTAACCCTGGATCATTAGTGGAACTACAGACAGGACGCAACTCACACCGATGTATCCTTTTAACTGCACCAGTACCATCAACTGGACATATAGAATACACTGGACCGTCTGTGCCCTGAACAATTCTGTAGAGAGTAGAGTCCCACACATCCTGAATCTTATTTCTACCTCTGACCTTGTGGGACCTTCGATAAACTAACTGACCTTCTTGCAAGGAGTCATGATACACCTTTTCATTATTTGATCGGGCCCGTTGCTCTGCCACAGCTTTCAACCGGACTCTAGCACCCCTGAATATTTGCTCCAAGTTCTCTCTATGTTGCAATATCCAGGGTTCTCCACTAGGCTCAAGGTGATCTTGCCCCAAAATAAAGTCAATCGGTAACTGAGGTTCCTCTCCAAACATAAGAACATATGGAGAATAACCTGTAGATTGATGTTCTGTAGTATTATATGCAAACACCACTTGCGAAAGAAACCCTGGCCAGTGATACTTCTTTTCAGCAGGAAGTGTTCGCAATAAATCATGCATCGTTCTGTTGAATCTCTCGCATTGGCCATTACCTTGGGGCCTGTACGGTGTTGTCCGAGTTTTAACAATGCCATATAGCTTACACAATTCCTGGATAATTCTACTCTCAAAACATCGACCCTGATCTGAATGGATTTGCCTTGGCAAACCAAACAAATGAAACCAATGCTCGACCAACACCCGTGCCACAGTCTGTGCTGTCTGGTCTTTTGTGGGTATTGCTTGAGTAAACTTTGAAAAGACAACGGTCATGACCAACACATTCTCAGTTCCATTAGATGATGGTTCCAATAATGTGAAGTCAATGGCCAAAATGTCCAATGGTCTCTCTGCTCTAAGGTGACCCATCACACTTCGAACTTTTGGTCGAACTTCCTTAGCTAAAGTGCAGCGCTGACATCGCTTGCACCAATTTTCAATAAACTTATACATCCCGGGCCAGTAACAGAGTGTTCTGACTAAACTAGCAATCCGCTCCACTCCCTGATGTCCATGATCATCATGTAGTCCACTCAACACTTCTTCCCTTAGGCACTGAGGTAACACCACCTGACGAAACTCCTTATATCCATCTTGAGCTTGAAACCTTCTATACAAGATGCCATCTACCTCCATTAGCCTTCGCCACTGACAAACTAACTCGGTCACTCCAGAAGACTCAAGACTTCTCTCCCTTTGTGTTGGGGGCTTCTGACGATGCCAGTACACCAAAAAACGACCAATAACCGGATCTGCTTTCTGCAACTCCCCAAGACTGATCTTAGACTGAAGGGGAAGAGCAGAAATAGTTTCAACAGTTATAGACTCGTGGTTGGTAGCACATTGCCTTACTGCTTCTGGAATGGATGTGGTCACAGAAATCTCACTCATCGAAGCTGTATACTGTCTGGACAATGCATGCGCATTGCCATTGGATCGACCAGGCTTATACTTCACTTCCAAATCAAAGTCTGCAAGCTGTCCAACCCAGCGTTGCTCCAATGCGCCAAGTTTAGCAGTCTGATAATGGTTTAGGGGATTATTATCAGTGTAAACAATACATTTATGCCCAAGCAAATAATCTCTAAACTTGTCAGCTACAGCCCACTTCAAAGCTAAAAATTCTAACTTCATCGAACTATAGTTCTGCTTATTACACTCGGATGGACGTAGACCTCGGCTTGCAAAAGCAATAGGTCTAAGCTTGCCCTGATGGTCTTGTGACAAAACTGCTCCCAGTCCTTGATGGCTTGCATCCACTTCCAAAACGAACGGTCTACTAAAATCTGCATAAGCCAGGATGGGAGCACTCGTCAATAACTCTTTCAAAGTTTGAAAAGCATACTCACAATCCTCAGTCCAGTTGTTCTTTAAACACATCTTAGATGACTTGGCCTTTCGATTACGGGCAACTTCTGCCACCAGCCGATTCAAGGGCCCCGCAACACTAGAGAAACCCTTAATAAAACGCCGGTAATAACTGGCAAATCCTAGAAATGACCGGAGCTCTTGAACATTCTCCGGGCGTCTCCAGTTTACTACAGTTGCCACCTTATCAGGATCAGTTCCTACACCTAAAGCAGAGACAACGTGACCCAAATAATGAACTTCAGAACCAAAAAAACAGCACTTACTAAGTTTAATCTTAAGATTTTGTTGTCGCAAATGACTCAAGACTAATTCCAAGCGTTGCAGATGTTGATCTATAGAGGAAGAAAAAATAATCACATCGTCCAAGTATAACAAGAAGGATTGAAAACTCTGATCACCAAAAATCCTCTCCATCAATCGCTGAAAAGTACTTGGTGCATTACACAATCCAAATGGCATTCTATTGAATTCAAACAGACCAAAAGGAGTACAAAATGCTGTTTTAGACTTATCTCCTTCAGCTACCGGAACTTGATTATAGCCGCTGGCCTTGGTATTGTGAAGGAATCACTTCAACCCTAACCAGTGTTCCCAATCTAGTTTTTGACTGCAGACTTACAGAAACAGTACTAACATTCACCACAGGAACCAGGACCAAACCCTGAGTAAGCTGAAGCAAAGCAGGAGAAATAAAAATCCCTGAGGGCAACCCATTATTTCCTGATTCCTGTGGTTCCAATAATGCAACTATAATAACCAAAACCCTTTGGACAAAGGGCTGGTACTAACCTTAATGTGCCTGCCGGGATCTGCACTGGATGATCAGACTGCACTCGTGCATGACCCAAAAAGCCGGCTATGTGGGCATTCTCGGCTCTCTGACAACCAATAAGGCGTCCTTCCATCCTGGCTCGGCTTGTCTAACTGCGGATGCTGAAAACAATGCTGCCCCATGATGTTCAAACAACTCGCTATAACATTGGCCAATAACGTTGATTCCCAACAAGCCTGGGGTGCGCACCCTCCCTTGATGTAAGGCAGTCTCAACTGGATCTTTGACTACCAAAATACCTCTTTTTGAAATGGTTTGTCCCAACACGAACATATCAGTCTCAAAATATCCAACGTATGGAATTTCTAAACCATTTGCAGCTTTCAACTGAAGCCAACTACACTCTTTAAGGACTTCTTCACCTAATGATTTAAAATGGCTGTGAAAGAATGATTCCGTTATCGTGGTTACCATTGAACCAGTGTCCAAAAGACAAGGGACGGTGATTCTACCCATCTGAACAGTTACTGTAGGACACTGGCCAACCAACCGTTGCAAAACGGAAGGACACACAGGGGGTGATGACTTTGACTCTGAGCCATTACTACCCTTTTCTGTTGTCTGGCTCATGACAACAGAGGGTACTAGTTTAAAGGTTCCTCAGCAGAGACTTCACCAACATTAACTGTTGGTGGTCTAAAACTAACATCACTAGGCCAAGGTTGTCGACAGTATCTTGCAATGTGCCCCAGCTTATTACAGCGCAAGCATCTTCAAGTATTAACTCTAGGAGAAACAGGGGAGATATTATCAGAACTAGGCTTGAGTTCATCAAGACACTTAGTAATAGCATCTATCTGTTTTTGCTGACTTTTAAGCATATCTTTAATTTCATTCAGTTCAATGGGCTCCCCAAACCCATTTATTTTTCTGTCAAACTGAACTACTCTACCTTGAGTTTTATTACACCATGACTGTGGCACTGGCATCACGGTCACTACTTCTTCCTCCACCCACCTAATTGCTTCGCCCCTTACATCTAATAAGGAGCAAGGAGGCTTTTGCCTCACCAATCGTTTAAGTTCACGTCGTAGAGTTACATCTCTAACATGCTCTACGAATTGATCTCGAAGCACCCGATCAGCGTTAGGAACACTGCCAGGGTTAATACTCACGACTGCCTCAATTAATGACATTAGGGAAAGGGAAAATTCCATTAGAGACTCCCCCTCCTGTTGTTTCCTCTCAAAAAAATTCTGTTGTAACTGCACAAAAGTCTGTTTACCATGATACATATTCTTTAAAATATCAAACACTTGTTCTGGTCTTTCCCTCTCGGGGGCAGAACGGAGTTTTATCTCCATCCTTGCTTCCCCTCCTAAATGATCTAGTAAAAACAATACTTGCTCCCTATCTGACCAACCTCTACCCTCAATACACATAGTGGCTTCCTCAATCCACTCCTCCAAAGTCAGAGATGATGAATCCGAATGTCCATGAAAACGTGGGCACTTTCTCTCTCTAGGAACATACAGCACCCTGTTAAAAGACATTGGAGTGGTGTTAGGATTAGTTGAAGATGGATTTAAAACATGTCCACTAGATGGTGAAGCTTGACTTCTGAGCTGATCATTCAGTGTTTGCAAACTACGCAGCTGCTCACGCACTTCCATTAATTCTTGCTGCAAATCTTCAGACATACTGAACGAGAGTTCAAAGAGAAGTCAGGATGACTCAGCAGGGGAAGAGGCGTCTAGGGAGATCAAGCCAGCTGCCTTCTCGCACGACTATTGCTACTAATACATTTACCTATTACGTACCAACAATATGTGGTGAACCCAAATACGAGGGGAAAAAAAAGCAAAACAAATCAACACTACAGTGGCCAAACAAAAGAGACCCTGCCGACTACGCCAAATGTAACCTGCCCACTAGGGGGCAGACTAATAAATAAGCACAAACTGCAGTGAAGACTTTCTTGCTCTTACAACTAGTTTTATTACAATCACAACTTATCAGATTTCACATAGAATTAAAAGTATTAGAAAAGACATACGACCATAAACCTCATATATAAAGAAATAGGAATCATACACATGACAAACCACAGGGCTCCCGCCGAGCACAACTGTAAGTGGTAAGAGCATACAAACAATGACTGCAATTCACCCCATGCCAGCACAGCAACCACAGCACTCAATATTAGATACAAAATCACAAGAAAGCCCCCTTCACCGCACCAGTGCCAGTCACACCCACGGAGGAACCCTGCAGCTGCCAAGGAGTCAGAAAATAAAATAACTAAACAAAGAAACAGAAGTCAATCAAAAAAATCACAGAGACGACAATAATAATCATAATATTAATAATGAAAATAGCAAAAAGAACCCTCAAAATAATGATACAACTCTAATGCCAATAGAGTTCTGTATCCAAAATAAACAAGGTAATGCACCACCAAAATAAATACAAATATAGTAGCAATAGTCGTGCTAGACCTGTAAAACAAATACTAAAGAAATTAATACCTTAAATCAAGACAAACATTAATTCAAGAAGTCCTCTAATTTAATAAAATACCTTTAACACTCTGGATCTAAGGAAGTGAAATTAAAACCAACCGGTTGTTTCTTCTTTAAAAGAGACCTACAAAACAAACTTTTATGAAAACACTAATATGTTTAATATGTTTGAATATGTTTAAAACTTGGTAATACTCGTTACCTCTAACAAACATTTGCTCTCACATCCTCCATAATCTCTGAGGACTGCGTCGCCAAGCCAATCATCATTAAAACACACGGGTCTCTAAAACAATACAATAAAATCCATACATTAAGATACCTTATATTCACAATCTATAAAGTGAAAAACAGCTACCTGATACTCACACACGCTTGTTTGCAAACTCAAATAAGCTGAGCGTTATCGTACAGACAGACACCGTGGAGCGCAGATTTCCTGCTACTAGCGCATGTTACACTACTAGATATAGCCCGTACAGAAACCGTCAAACACAACTCACGCACGTGTTTGCAGAGTCGATGAATGAATGAAAAGAGCACGCTACACCACCATGAGTCTTTATAGTGCGTGCCGACGTAACCATTATGCTACTACACAGCCTCATGGGAAATGTAGTATTGCACTCGTATCACCCCGTTACAAGTATTTACCTATAATGCAGTTTTGCACAAGTCAGAAACTCCACCCAAACTGAAACTGAGATATCAGCCCATATAAGTTAAATTATATGAGAGAATGCGGCGTCATACGTCTAAATGCAGATTAAAGGTTGAAAATTACTTTAATCAAAATAATCATTACAAAAATAAAAAAAAATAATAAGCTTGATTGCTTAGCAACCTTAAACTGTATTATTTATCTGCCCCATGCCGTGGAGGAGCGCGTTTCTCCGCAGCCGGTCTCAACAGACTGAAAACGGACATTCACCCAAGCATTTAGATATGATTGATTTTACTTGACAAAGCATACGAAACAAAGATATGACCATGACTCACTCGAGTATGCATGTTCTCCATTTTACATTTTGCACAGAATTAAATTACATTTTAGCATTAACAGAAATGTCCGTAAAATAAAAGAAAATGTACTGGTAATTTTCTGCCAGTACTTTATCTGTTTTAACGGGATTTTTTTTACAGTGTATGTAATTACGTTTAATTAGGCCTACTATTCAGAGCAATGGGATCAGTAGGCTTACCACCATCTTTGTGCAAACCAACTTTTTAAAATAGTTTTGCCTGTAGCTTGTAAGTAGCATCCCCGCATCTCATTTTGCCATGTTCTCGCCAGGCTAGGCTGCATGGTTGGGTCGCCGGGCCTGAATCCTGCACTTATTTCTATGTGCTGAATAATATTTTTTTCCATTTCAAAAGGAAACGTGGCTGTTTATTGTAAGTTTCTTTGCAGTTCCACGCACGATAACGTCAGTCTCTTCTCGGAGGTAAATGGCAAGGCATTTGGCATTGACTTGGGCTGTGTTATATTTTAGTTAATAAATTCATGCTTGTTACATTACAATCATTGCGCAACATTATTGCGTCTCCTTATAGTCAATCAATTTTTGTAATATGGAAACTAAAATCACATGGGCTACTGATAAGAGACATGCATAGACTAAAAGGCCCCTGTAAGTCGCTTTGGATAAAAGTGTCTGCTAAATGCGTAAATGTAAAATCTATTACTGTTTGTTCGTCCTGTTTATAGCACGAAAGTCCACTGATGTGTGAGTTCAGCAGCAAAAATCAAGTGCAGATACGGTTTATAAAAAGATCTCTCATTACAGACTTTCTTTTCATACTGACCACGCATTAAGTACTGAAATATAAATCTAAAAACGACCAAGCGATACAGATAAACAGAACAAGACCAACAACGTAAAAGTTTACTGATGGTTCGAGCGGGTCTCGTACCAGCGTTTGACGCTGTCAGCGATTGCGAGTCAATCACACTAACCAGCAGACTACCACTCACAGTGCTCAGCCTCTGCTTAAAGGGAATGCAGTTTACTTATTACTCTGGCTGACCTCGCTTATACCAGGAGTGATTTCTTGTGTTGGAAATTAGCTAATACAATATTTCAACCGATTGCTTTTTTGCTTTTCACGTAGGCAATACGCGCTATATGTAATAAGGATACATTACAATGGGATTGGTTGGCGTTTATACAATTGCTGACCACGTTGTGTAACTTTACATTTCCAAAGAGAAGTCGCTTCTTCGGAAAGCAAGCAATGATTTGTTTAATGTTAGCAAAGGTAACACTGCGCACATAATAAAATCCTGTAAAATGATCAGTGGTAAATTGCTCTTGTCTGTCTCAGTTCATAAGTGATTGGGTGAGAACAGTTCAAATTTACTGGCTGCGGAAATCAGCGGGAGGGGCTCATTATACAACACACAAAACGCCGTAAATAACGCGCGCTCTGTGTAACCAAAACGGCGTTTTTTACGCCGTTATATGGACGTTATGGACTTCGTGGACATTGCTCGGTGGCTTTGGTCGGGGTCACTGAGTGCAGCTATGACACATCAGAGGAGATCTGGCCCTCCCGGCTGAGCCTGGTTTCTCCCGAGGTTTTTTTTTCTCCATTTATTCATCATTGGAGTTTGGGTTCCTCGCCACAGCAGTGCAGTGTTGGCATGCTCACCGGGAGACTGCATTTATTTATTCATTTATTTATTAGATATTATTTATTAGAATGATCTTGCTTGGTCTATAAACACCATGCACTGTGCTGTGTTTTACCTTTCTGTGTTTTTCTTATTTGCTCCTGTAAAGCTGCTTTGGAACAATGCACATTGTGAAAAGCGCTATATAAATAAAATTGAATTGAATTGAATATGGCAAGACAGCGGCGCAAAAGGCGGCGCTTTTCAAGCGCCTTAGAACGCTGTTAAATACGGCGTTATGGACGACTTTTCGCACGTTTTTTACGGCGTTTGGAATCGCGACGCCGTATTTTGCGGCGCAAATACTGTTTAAAACGCCGTCAAAAACGGCGTTCGGATATAAACGCGTTTAATCTATGCCGTAATTCTGACACCGGCTTTGGCTTGCCATACGCGTGAAGGTTTCAAACGAGCTCTCGGGTTCCCGAGAAGTCTCATGCAGTTTGCAAAGTATATAATAATAAGCTATTGAAATCATTTAAATGTGCAATTATTTAATAAGAGATCACTTGTGTAATATATGCATTAGACATAAACACTGACTTTACTAGTGTGGCTTATGTTTATATTTTGCCAGCACAGTTCTCATGCAAAATAGTTAGTTATTAAGATAAATTAAAAACACATGCAGAAATCCACAAGAAACATTTATGAATATACTGACAGAAAAAAAACAGAACGGTACGTTTTTGAGATGTTTATTGCACATATCTTTTGATAATTTTATAATATTTCTTGCTATAATACAATATATAACACGTACATCATGCATTTGACTGATGATCCGGGAAGTGGTCATGTAACGTTAAAGACTCGGACTCGAAGACTCCGGTACAGGCTGCAGGTTTGCCTGCGGAGCTACCATTTGACAAAAGAACGAAAGGTCTCGGACCCGATGACTCGAGAGACGAACTAATCATTTCTCTTTCCGGTATAAGGACTCGGACCCGATGACTCGAGAGACAAACAAATCATTTCTCTTTCTGGTATAAAAAAACGAAAGGACTCGGACCCGATGACTTGACAGACGAACTTCATTACTGTTTCTGGTACAATGTTGCACATGCGCGGTCAACACAAAGTGAACGAATCACTCGCTGAGACACTCGTTACTCCCGAGTCATTTAAAGATTCGTTCAAAAAGAACGAATCGTTCATGAACGACCCATCACTAACCCACATGCGAGTCTAAACGAGCCTTGAAAAACAGGCTGTGCGCACGCATGTTTACATGTTTACTTGCAGCTTTGAGTGTACTGATGGCTGTGATGTTCTTGCCCACATCACGGGCAACAGAAGGTCTGCTTGGAATTGGCGAGACGTGAGACTGTCAATCATATGAAAAACCGGCCGATTCCGGTCTCTGGCCGGTCAATCGGTGCACCTCTAATTTGAATAGGGTTGTCGTTTTGCATGTCTTCTGAACAAAAGTTGCTAAATGGGTCAGAAACGTCGCTAAAACTAGTGAAAGAGTTGCTAACTAAGACACATTTGGCCGGATAAATTAGGAATGAATGGGAAACACAGTGTCGCTGTATTTGTGGTGGGGAGGATTTTTGGTGTGGCAGGACACAACGCCAAAATGAATATAGTGGAAACACTGGACTAGTCTTAAACCCTGTAGGGGAAACCGCCCCTTAGTGTATTTAGTCTATACATGTCTTGTCAATATGTGTGTTGCCTGGGATTGAACCCATGATCTTTGTGTTGCTATTGCAAGGCTCTACAAACTGAGCTACAGGATATAACTTGGCTGATACATATAGATGAAATCCAATGATACAAATATACAGTCAACTCCAACTCAACCTTGTGAATGTGACTACTTCTGTGAAGTAAAACACCGTAAGAAAGAGCTGAAATTATTCAACACATTCAATCCTGAGTGTCAATGCTACAGTCAAACCATACAGACAGAAATATCATAACATCCATTGATTTGCTGTGATCAGACAGTATAATGAATTATGGAGATGTTTTTTTCATGTGTCCAGGGCTTAAAGCGTGTCTTGAGGTCAAATGAGTACATTCTCCCACCCAGCGGCCTCATGGAAACTGATTTGGAGCTCACCTTCTCTCTACAGGTACATATGTCACCTGATTTATCATTGAGTACATTAGAAATGATTTTTAATGGCTGCTGAGAGAAAAGTAAAGTACAAGTCAAGTGATGCTGGATATTAACAACAGTGATTTTAGAATCAACAGCTTGGATTTTCAGAAAACATTGAGCTGCTTTCCAGTTATATTGATTGATTGATTCTAAAACAGATAAATAATATCTCTTCGATTGGATTCAGGGCACAAGAAATGTAATCGGGAAATCCCTAGTATTTGTTAACATTTCCATGAATATTTAAAAATATTGAAGATATTGCCACTTGTCTGTGTGTTATTGTAATGGTGTGGTGTAATGTCATGTGCTTTCTCTAGTATCCACACTTCCTGAAGAGAGATGCTAACCGGCTGCAGATTATGCTTCAGAGAAGGAAACGCTATAAAAACAGAACCATTCTGGGTTACAAGACTCTGGCTGTTGGGGTTATTAACATGGCTGAGGTGTGAATAAGTAGATTGATACTCTTTGTCTAGTCACGAAACACTTTCATACTCACAATGCCAATGTTCTTTGACAGACTTTCAGACTCAGTGTCAACTGTTGCCAGGAGTACAGATAATTCCCCACCAAAATATCTGGCAACCAAGTTTACCTTAAATAAAGGCTGGAAGAGTTCACTAACTTCACATGAATAAATGACGTAAAAGAAGCAATGCATGTATTTCCCTTTGTTTTTTGGAGGATTTTCTCTAGTAGATCCTCACTGGACCCGGATTCATTTCTCGTATCTTTAAGACTGCTGTGTGTGTGAGGGGGTTCCTCTGCACTGAGGTTTATCGTGTTCAATAGAGACCCAACACACACAGAAACACAGGGAGAATAGAGGTTGATGGGAAATGTCACACAACCTTGACACAGAGCTGCTCATCTTTTATTCATGTGTTTTAATAATGTTTCAAGGTGATGCAGCATCCCACAGACGGAGCACAGATTCTGGGTCTCCATAGTAACGTGAAGGAAGCCCCGGTGCGCACGGCCGAGCTGAGAGTCTATTCATTGTCTAGTCAACCTATCGACCCTGAGGACAGCAGCGGTCAACCGGAGACCAAAGCCAAAGCCTCAGGTGACTCGAGCACATATCTGACACACATTACAGGCTGTGGTTTAATGACAGACGTTAGACACCACGTGAAAAGAGTAGAAAAGCTGATTTCTTATAAAGAAAAATAAAGCTATCGAATGACATAAAAAGTGCATTGGTGGTTTCATGATAGTTAGTCCTTTTTGAAGCTTAAGAGTAATTTAAGCAGGGTCACAATCTGCAAAGGTTCACATACACTAACTTACACTAGTACAATAGCGTTAATGTAAACCATTCATGTAAAGCGTAGTGTTAAAATAAAGTTATTTATTATGTATTTATTAGGGGTGGGAATCACAGGGCACCTCACGATACGAATCGCAATACACGGCTCGCGGTTGTCACGGTCCTGCATTCTTGTTTCTGAATTTCTAGTCATGTGGCAGGATCGGGACGGAGCCCTAAGGTTTTATGTGAGAAAGCCATGAGTTGTTTATGTTTTTACATCTCATGTGCTTTCTCGTGTCTTGTCATTGGCCCCGCCCCTCTCATTTCATGTATTGCTTCCCTGCCGTGTCTAATGTTTCCCACCTGCCCTGTGTCATTATCCCTCGTTTGTATTGCGTTTAAAATGCCCTCATGTCTCTTTGTCCTGTGCTCTTGGATTGTGTATGTATGTGTTCGTGTACCATGTCCGTGCTCTTGTTCCTGTGCTCGTGTTACCCGTCTAGCGTTTGTATTCGTTGTTTATATTATTCTTATTATTTGGACATTGTTTTGTCTTGCCCCCTCGTGGGAAGTTTTTGTTTTATTGTATTTGCTTCATTTGTTATTAAAGTTTTGTGTTAACCCCGTCATTCCTGCCTGCAATTGGGTTCTTTCCGGCCACGCTAGTCGTGACAGAATCCAAGAGCCAACTACGAACCCAGCAGGTATGGACGGTTCCCTGCGAGCCCGCCAGACCCGTTTACTGGCCGGACTTTGCCAAGGGGATCGGGGGGTACGGGAGTTTGCCCGCACCTTCCTGGATGCGGCGGCAGAGACAGGGTTCGGTGAGAAGGAACTTACCGTAATTTTTAACGGCTGTCTCACCGAACCCCTCAAGCCCAGTGAGATGAGGATGCTGAGTCCCCTGTATTTTGGTGACATGCTCAGGTACATGGTCAACCGGGACGAACCATGGCCCATTACGCCATCCTGGGTATCCTCTCCGCTGGCTACCGTTCCGGAAGACCTCGTCCTGGCCACCGTGACCTTGGGGAACTCAGCTCCTCCATCCTCAAGCTCTGTCGTCCCTCCCACCTCCAGCTCCGCCGATCCATCTCCACTGCCAGTGAGCTTCCGTGGCAGGCGGGGACGCAGGGAGTCATGGGACTCCCCATCCAACTCCTCCTGCACGGAGCTAGCCACACCCCCTGTCGATTCCCTACAGCCGACCACGCTTCCAGTGAGCCGGTCCAGGAAGAAGAAGCCGAGGAGGGGGAGGCTGAGCCCTGCCCAGTCACAGGCTTCCCGTCCGGTGCAGTCGGCGTCCAGTCGGGCGCAGCTGGCCTCCCGTCCGGTGCAGCCGGCGTCCAGTCCGGTGCAGCCGGAATCCAGTCCGGTGCAGCCGGCGTGTAGCCGGCGTCCAGTCCGGTGCAGCCGGCGTCCAGTCCGGTGCAGCCGGCATCCAGGCCGGTGATCCAGCCGGCGTCCAGTGCGGAGTCCAGTCCGGTGATCCAGCCAGCGTCCCAGCCGGTGATCCAGCCAGTGCAGCAGCCGGCGTCCAGTCCGGTATCCAGTCCGGTGATCCAGCCGGCATCCAGTCCGGTCCAGCCGGAGTCCAGTCCGGTGTCCAGTCCGGTGATCCAGCCGGCGTCCCAGCCGGTGATCCAGCCGGTGCAGCAGCCGGCGTCCAGTCTGGTGTCCAGTCATGTGCCCAGCCCCGTGCAGCCGGGGTCAAGTCCAGGCTCCAGTCGGGGATCCAACCCGGTGCAACCGGCGTCCAGTCCAGTGCAACCGGCGTCCCCGCCGGCCTTCCAGCCGGTGCAGCAGCCGGCCTTCCAGCCGGCGTCAAGCCCTGTCCAGCCGGCCTTTCAGCCGGCGTCAAGCCCTGTCCAGTTCCTGTCCCTGTTCACCCCAACCCCATGGTCTTGTTTTCTTGTATGCCCCTTGTCATGTTCACCATGTTTGTCTGGTTCCTGTCTTTGTCCCAGTCTGTCATGTCTTGTTTGTCAACCCCTTGGTGAACACCTGGGGGTGTTCATTAAGGGGGGGGCTCTGTCACGGTCCTGCATTCTTGTTTCTGAATTTCTAGTCATGTGGCAGGATCGGGACGGAGCCCTTAGGTTTTATGTGAGAAAGCCATGAGTTGTTTATGTTTTTACATCTCATGTGCTTTCTCATGTCTTGTCATTGGCCCCGCCCCTCTCGTTTCATGTATTGCTTCCCTGCCGTGTCTAATGTTTCCCACCTGCCCTGTGTCATTATCCCTCGTTTGTCTTGCATTTAAAATGCCCTCATGTCTCTTTGTCCTGTGCTCTTGGATTGTGTATTTACGTGTTCGTGTACCATGTCCGTGCTCTTGTTCCTGTGCTCGTGTTACCCATCTAGCGTTTGTGTTCGTTGTTTATATTATTCTTATTATTTGGACATTGTTTTGTCTTGCCCCCTCGTGGGAAGTTTTTGTTTTATTGTATTTGCCTCTGTTTAGTTTTTTCCCCCTCGTTTGTGTTTCATTTGTTATTAAAGTTTTGTGTTAACCCCGTCATTCCTGCCTGCAATTGGGTTCTTTCCGGCCACGCTAGTCGTGACAGCGGTACCGATAATATCATGGTGCACTGATACTACGATAATCGATATATTGCTTGGCAATTCTATAACGATACTGTCAGGATTTGGCAAGGAAAAGACCCAAGCACAGGCAGCGGTAAAGGGGTAACAAAACAAGACTTTAATAAACAAACAAAAATCCACGATGGGGTGGAAAACAAAACCGGAACTAGATAAACGGAAACAAAACAAGAACTGAAAACAAAACACTTCCCATGAGAGGGCAAAAATCTAAAACGAGACAAGGTATAATCACACGGCAGATGAAGGTAGGGAAACACGAAACACTCACAAAGTCCAACAGGAACGCAGGTAAGAACAGACACAGTACGTAGGCACACGAGCACAGGGTACAGGGTACAGGTGCAGGGTACACATACATACACACAATCCACGAGCACAGGACAATGACACATGAGGACTATTTAAAGGGAAGACAAATGAAGGATAATGACACAGGGCAGGTGAGGGTAATGAAACACAGCAGGGAAGCAATACATGAAACGAGAGGGGCGGGGCCAATGACAAGACACGAGAAAGCACATGAGCTGTAAAAACGTAAACAACTCATGGCTTTCTCACATAAAACCTAAGGGCTCTGTCCCGATCCTGCCACACGACTAGGAATTCATAAACAAGAAGGTAGGACCGTGACAGATACAATCTGTAAATGATGGGAAAAAAGGCATCAAAAAGTCATATGATGTATTTAACATAGGGGTGGGTGGAATGACCAAACATCTATTTCATGGAATGAGTAATTATATTTCATGGTAACGATGTATTTCACATTAATAATCTCCCATTAAAATTCTATATCTTATACCTAATTGTTCTTAGATTGACTTAATTTATTTATTTGTTACAGTTCATTTGCATGCTCACCATAGTTATAATGTAGGCAAGTTATGAAAATGTGCTAAAGATATCAAATTAAGTTCTGATAATGAGATTTATTATTTATTTATCTTCTGGCTATATCATATGTATACAGTGGGAAGATAGACAACAAGTAAAACAATGAAGTATGAATATATGCACTAGGGATGGGCGATATTATATCGTTTGCGATATACCGGTAGAAATTCTCCAGACAATAGGAATTAGTCTTCCAGCGATATAAACGATAAATTCTAGTTGATAACGTATTTCTTTGTGAGACCTATTCACAGGTCATATGTGAAGTGAAAACAGGTATAGCTGAGGGCGGATGTGAAGCTGCGAAAGAGTTTGCAGCTCTAAATCTCATTTAGGTTGGCACCAGAGACAACTCTGGTGATGCATCCGAGTTAATGTTTAGTTTCACTTTTGTTTTATTTAATTAGTTTAAGTTTTCGTTGATAGTCATAATACGTTACACCACAACATTTAGTTTGGCTAAAAGTATTTATTTAAACATTTGTTTAATTGTTTAATATGATTTCTTGCCTGTTATATACAGGATGAACAGAGTGTCCCGTGCGCAGCTCGCGCCCACATGTGCTTTCATAGCGACATAGCGTGCACAGCACTGCTGCCTGTTTACATACAGTACAAAATACGAGTTTGTATTACGTTATTTTAAATACGTTTATGAGCGCGTGAAAGCGTGGATTATTTAATTAGATTTCTTTATCCGCATTTTTCTGTAGCGCGAGTCATAGACAGATTCAGTATATGTTGCTGTGAGAAGAGAAGGTTCACACAGTTCAAGAGAGAGTGATTGACAGCGTGATGCGATCGTTTCCACCCAACAATAGGCTATATACAGTTTAGGTATGACATGATGTGTTTATTGAGCTTTAGTTAATTTAACTTTTCTTTACTACAACCTTTTGAAGTTGAATGTCACTATTATATTTTATATTTACAAAAATACTGTAGGTATATTTTAGGAGCCTGTTTGATTTGTAAGTTTTACTTTTTGATTAATGTTTGTGTTTCTGAGGCTCTAGACTACATGCAGCTACTATCACTTGTAGAAAAAAACAGCGGTGGATGGTGTTATAGATATACTGTCATTTGTATCGTTACCGCAACAAATACCAGAAATTATCGTGATAGTTTTAGGGCCATATCGCCCATCCCTAATATGCATAAACAATGAGAGTACAGTATATGACTGGTGTTATAAACTGGTGTTCATGGGGTCTGTACTGTAGGTCTTCATCTTTCTTTACTCTCTATTAGATGCACATTTTTAATGTGTTGCGACTCTCTGTCTTTAGGTTTGTTTATTCTTGTGCTTTTCTTTGCACTGTGAGTCTCTGGTGACTCCACATGCATCTCCCAAATCGGGGGTTTGTGGCGCGTCACATCAGAGCGCTCACGTTGTGAGCATCATCACACATTTCAACGCAAGTTTCGCCTCGGCTCGCCTAAAGTTAAACTTTATTAAAACTATTAACAGCTTTACAAAACAATCTGACTTCTGAAATATGTGCGAATGAGCTTTTTTAATATGCACGCACAGATACCTTCACCCCTGCACGAGCACTGCGGGTGAGAGAGAAAGCGCCAGACTGGAGCGGATCACGAAACTACAGACTGAAAGAAGGTCAAAAGAGTATTTGATTTGTTACTTTGTTATGGGTGCATTAATTCACATGTTTTTTCATCATAACTCCCAACTTGCAGAGTGCCGAGTTAACCACGCCTAATTATTTACATTCACTATGAAATCCAGAGTGTGCCCAAACTTTTGTTTTAAAAGACGCTGGCCAATTGTTGTTGGTCTGCTGTTCATCTGACAATCCGTAATCTGGGAGCACCACCACAAGAAATCTGGGGGTACTGCCGCTCCGGTAAGCACAGTGTAGGTACGGATTTAGATCTTTAGTATGTGGGAAAAAATCGATACTTGGTATCGATAACGTCTCGCATGCCAAAATATCGCGATAAATAGGCATATCGATTTCCCCCCACCCCTAGTATTTATTATGAAAGTCTACATCTACGGGCCCCTCTCCGTCCGTTAGTGATTGCGTGTCCATGCTGTGATGATCGCATTCCGGGGGTAACGTTAGGGGGAATTCCTCCATCCGTTCACTAACTTACTGTCTCCGAGGCTCTCGATCGCTGTTTGTCGGTTGTATTATACTTTCTCTTGTTCTGCTGATTAACTTACACACGCCCGGGAACAGAAACTGCTATTACAGCAGATAAACGTAAATAATACGACGAGTCGACGCATTTCACGCACTTATTTTAGTAGTCGACGTAATCGACGACGTCGACGCGTCGTTGCAGCCCTACAATGAATTATTCAAACATTCCTGATCAATGTATAATGTTACTGTACAAGAAAGGTATTGTTTCTTTAGATATAGCTGAATTCTATTTCAAAAAATGTCCATCAATTATAATGATGACATCATGTCATGTCACTTTGTGTTTAAGACCATTCTCCAGACATGGACAACTATTCTGAAGATGATGATGACAGTTATTCTTCAGAGCAGGAGGCCAGTGATGATGCCGTTCAGGGTCAGGTCAGCAGTTCTCATTCTGTCAATCATCATCATTGCAACAAAAATCCACTGCAGTTTTATTCTTTTATTGCCTTGTTGCTTGCAGAATAAATACTGTCTTCTAAACATATACTTAAAACAACAAATAAAAGTCATCGTAATACTTGACTGGGACAACACTGGAATCTAAATAGACACTATGTAACATTTGCTACTGTTGCCTTAATCGATGGAAAACGGACACGTTCTGGCTTTTTTCCATAGAATGCAGTGTTTATTGCAGTTTATTGCAGCTTGTGCTAATTCTGAACAATAAAACAGTGCAACTGTGTCATCTATATCTACAAAAACCATCCTGGAATTTATTAATCTTCCTCTGTTTGTAGGACCTTTATGATGAGGATGATGACATTCAACGAAAGCCAAAAAAATCTCGAAGGAAGATGATTAGAACCACATCTATGACCCGGGTATGTAGATATACAGTAATTGCTCTCTTGTTATTCTGGGTGGCCCAATGAGAAAAACTCTTAAAGTCGTTCGGCCCAGTACTGAACCCTGGGGAACCTCATTTATACACTGTAAAAATCAGCTTAAAAAATGTCTGTTCAAAAGTTGCCCTACATTTTTAAGTTAAATCAAATTAGCTATCACTTTAATTTAAATTATATAAATATTGTATAAATTCACAATTGTAGTTCGGCCAATTTCTACTTCATGTTAGAAGTCATGTAATTTAAACATTGAAGACAGCTTTTGAACTCAAGTGTTGGAGACATTTTTTGCAGTGTACAACATTTGTTTGTACCACAGATGACTATTCTGATTTCAGACAGGGCTCATTCTTTAACAATGCATTATCATGCATTTAGTCTTGGTAAGGTCACTTCGAGGCAGTTAGCCGAAAGAAAGAATCAAATCAACTTTAAAGCAAACACCACCTTGAGGACAGAAGTGCGATTCACAGAATGTCATGGAAGGTGAATCCTCTTAAGATAAGCTTACTATCAGAAACTCAAATGTTAACCCTGGATCAGTGTGTAAACTAGAATGACAATAATAAAGAATTTCTTCCTTTTCTAAAGCACATGATCAAATCTGATAAAAGTATACCTTAGAGACCTGAGGAGAGCCTTTATCTGCATCTTCTTTTCTCTTTCTCTTTAGCAACCGAATTTCAAACAGAAGTTTGTTGCTTTGCTGAAGAGATTTAAAGTATCTGATGAGGTGAGATTTGTTTTGTCTTTATTTTTATTCATAACAGATTAAATGACTGTACTGTGTGCTCCTCCCTGTGATGGTCCTGTCCTTTAAAATAATTTCAATCGATCTTCATAGAAAAACTCCTGTGAGACGATGTTACAGCTTCTCTTCTGAAATCAAGCATATAGCATCAGTTCTGACGGGTCATGTTAGTCAAACTTACATCCGCCAAGTATGATTAGATCATGTCTGCTGTTACTGTCAACATTCTGATAAAAAACAAGAATGAAACCAATGGTCAGTAAACGGTCACATTTAGTCCAAATTCTTGATGATTGTCATCTTTCTCACTCGTTGAGTTGTGCTGGATCAGATCTTGGACTCAGACCCGGTGGATCAGACGCAGGAGGTTGAAGATTTGGATCTTCTGTATGACAGTCTGGAGGTTTATAACCAGAGCGACAGCGGGCCAGAGATGGAGGATAATGAGAGTCTCCTGAGCACCCCTAAACCCAAACTCAAGTAACGTATCTTTCACAGAAGATCTACATTCTGTACCTGCAGTTTAATATGCTGAAGGTGTGTATGTGTGTCTCCTCTCAAGACCGTTCTTCGAGGGAATGTCTCACTCCAGCTCACAAACAGAGATCGGAAGTTTGCACGGTCAGCCGAAAGAAAATCATTCAAGTGTACGTCACTTTCATTCATACATGCTAAAAATACACACGTACACACACACACACACACACACACGTTATTATTCTACTGCTGTTCATTTAATTAGATTTCAGTGTGATTTGAGCTTTATTTAAAAAGTCACGATTAACACCTCAGTGAGGAACTACATTACCCATAATTCTGTCATCATTCCTATAATAGTCTGGATATTTCACAATACTCTTAGGGGATTTTATATTTGTTGTCACTGGTTATTGTCTACAGTTAATTTGATATTTTCACATATTTGTGTAATGTGTGTGTAGGGTGGAGATGTGTTAACAGTGGATAAGAACAGATATTCAGATGAGTCTACAGCGCTGGACGCTACATCTGTGGTAAGTACACATTTTTGATTATGAAACATTTATAAATGTGACTATTATACGTTACTAATAGTACAGAAACACAACAGGTAGATATAAATGACACAATGATGATGATCACTGAACTGAATCCACTGTACTTTGACTCTGTCACACAACAGTTCACATGTGTTATCGACAGCTTGTTATCTGATGTGTCTAAGTGGTGGTCGTCACGGCAACAGGTCGGTTTCTGTGGCTGTGTGCTAGTGTTTATTTGTGTGCGCAGGAGCAGACGGAGGAGACGGGCAGGGGGGCTGTCACATGTGACGGGGGTGTGAATGCAGACAAATCAGCAGCAAACATCGGCAAACTCTGCAAGGCTGAGTCTCAGACTCTCATGTCACCTAGGTAACACGTCCATCCTTCTACTCCAATCCTCTTGTTATCATCTCTATCTCTCCAAAAGCTGTTTCATCCAATAATAATCATCACTGTTTCTACGACGATACTCACTTTTAATGTTCCAAGATGATTATAATTTTTCTATGTAAAACATTCACATTAAAACATTTATCCTGCTTTTTTATTTTCGCTATGGTCAAATACTTTTGTGTACAGATTTGATAGTTTTACCCTTGTCTCAGTTCCAGACTTTCAGAAAATATGAATCGCTATACAACATTTTGAAAAAATAATATAATTTTGAGGAAAAAGTATACTGCACAATATTTACTATGGGGAAATCAAATTGTGACTTTCCCTCAATACCACAACAAACACTAGTTGGGTTTTTCCACACATTGCTTAAGCATTTCGCATCGATTAAAGTGATGATATGTAACAAAAATCTCTGCCCAATGCTTTCCTGTCAGCTCTCCACTTTTCTAACCCAATAAAGGCATAAAATGTCCCTAAAAATATAACCATGAACTAAAATGAATAAATGCTTTATAAGCATTGTTTATTGTTTATTTATGTAATGCATCAAGTAACGTTAACAAATACAACCCTACTGTAAAATGTAACGGAAAATCTAAATAAATGTAACCGTAAAATGTATGTTTTTTTAATCCAGATTAAATTTTTTTGGAATTATGCAAAAAGTGGTCAAATGTTTTTTTATTATATTTTGGATTTTGTCCATTTCATTTCAGGTTTCATTTGATATATTTCTCATAAATGCAGTCCTTTTACTACATAGAAATGGACTACAAGCTTTAAACAATTAATCTTGATATTTGTTGTTCAGAAGAAATTACAAAATGCAAACTTTGATTTACATAAACATGATTTTCTTTCATGTTCTCTGGTTCTGTCAGTTTCTCTTCACTTTACTAAATGTAAAACCATTCAGGGAGCTTATGAGCAGCTCTGTCTAGCTAGAAACCAGTAAGCATGTTAAACTGGTTGTAGCTGGAGATGTATTCATGGGTTTCACGTGGCATCACGGCAGTGGTGCGGCCGCCATTTGTTGGACCTTACAGCAACATGTGTTTATCTGTGATAACATTGAATCTCAAAGAATTTTTTTTACAATATCCTCATAGTACGGACCCTGCGAGGTCCCTGTTGGAGGAAAAAACATGCCCTGCAAATCCGTGGCCACAGTTTTGTTATTTGTTTCCTCGGTTACTTTTTTTAATCTGTACCCACAAATAAATTCATAAACCGTGCTCACGCTTTTGATTCCTTACAAATGTAATGACATATTTCAGGACCAGTTTGTTTTGGATGTTTATTTTTTTTTAAATACAGCATTCATTTACTTAACAGAAATTTATGAAACATTTTTAACATACTTCAAAGTAAAATCTAATAGCCTATCAAATACCAAGAAAAGTAATAAATAAGATAATTATGATTTTTTGCCATAATCGCGCTGGCCTTGAAATGAGTGTGTTTTTTGTGTAACGTTATGTTTTTCTATTCCAATTTTAAAAAATGGCGGGTCTTGAGATGATAGATAGCCTACTGTAGAAGGGTTTCTTTGTAATATGTTTAATTTCACATGGACTTTGTTGCGTGGAGAATGACATGATTGCAAATAAAGCCTAATCAATGTTACAATAAATAGCAGAAAATCTAAAAGCCAGGGGACAGAAAACAGTAATCACGCGTCTGCTAAATGCAGGGCTGCGCTTCAAAGTTTCTCACGTGGAGCTCACGCACAATAACTCGTGCAAGTTTTTATTATTTATTGATTATGAAATTTCATGAAAATAAGGCGAAATGCCCATACTATTAAGAAATGGTTTTAATTAATAAACAGGAAAATGATAAATATAAATATTTGTTTCTTTACTTAATATTAAAATGAGTAACCTTAAAGATAATAATTTGCATTTCTCTAATCAATTTCTATGAATTTAATATACAAAATTTTTAAATTTCAAGGTAAAAACTAGAGTGTTGTTTGCAAAACTGGGAACGGATGGTTAAAGCGTGAGAACAGTTTATGTATTTTAGAATTTATAGAAATTGATAGAAACTACATTTCGTTGCCCTGTACTTGTACATGTGTAATGACAATAAAGTTGAATCTAATCTAATGTATTTGTGGTACGGTTTTCAAAAATGAATGGTACTATTTACAAAACTGAGGGCACGGATTGGAAACTCGTAGGTATGGTTTATTAATCTATGGACACGATTTGTTAAACTGAGTGAAAGAATTACAAAACTGTAGCCTCTGATCTGAAGTCCTCATAGGCTCTGTAATATGGAGAGGCTGCGCTGGGTCCTCAAGATGGCGCCCACGGCAAAAGGGTCATGTGTCTGAAACCCATGAATAGATGTGATGACTGAAGCTGTTGCGTTGGGGTTAGTTGGATATGTTTAGAGATGTTCTCATTGGAGTGGTTGTTATATGCGTGTTTTGTTGTTGTGTTGACAGTAAAACAGACAGTAAACTGCAGCGATGTCCACGCAGCACCTCCATGAAGGACAGACAGAACTCGAAGGCTCAGAGTGATCGCACTAACAGCATCGAGAGTGAGACCTCACCTGACTCCAGACTCATCACACAGGTTTGTGTAAGTGTGTGTCCGACATTATTACATAAGAAAACTAATGGTGTCGTTGTGAGAGGATTGTCTGATCACTTGTTTGTTTTATTGTGGAAGGTTCCGAGGAAATCAGTTTACGATCAGCTGAATCAGATCCTGAACTCGGATGAACATCTGCCAGAGAGCATCATCCTCATCAACACTACAGACTGGCAAGGACAGGTGTGTGTGCATGTGTGGGGGCCTGCTTAGTCTCACAAATTAGTCATCTATTTTTTTTCTTCAAGACTGGTCATAACCTCTTTAAGTAAATTACATAAAAAGGTAGATTGGTCTAATTGATATCTGAAAAGTAAGACTGATTAGTCCTAACTAACTGCTAGTCAGCGAGACTAGTTGTTAATACGCAGTCTTAATTTAGCAGCTAAGTTTATGCATCTGGCCCTTGGTCCTATTCTTAAAAAAATGGATTCAGTTTTGTAGAATTTAATCCCAATCCTGAAGGATTTTATGGGATGAAATTAGGCTCCTGTGAGAAGACATGTGTGGACTGACACACACATGATGATGAACTCTGTTTTTCTGGCAGTATTTGAATGAGATTCTTCAGGAGCACAAGCAGCCCGTTGTGTCCACCGTCTCCCCTGCAGATGTTCAGGCCGCGTTCAACACTATCGTCACCAGGATTCAACGATTGTACGTCATAAATACAGAGTGAAATTCCTCTCTGTCCATCTCATGTACAAGTATGAAATGTTTGTCATCAGTGCACTTTCATGCTCTTCCTTGTTGTTTTGTCAGCTGTAATTGTAACGCACAGACGCCGCCCACCATCAAAGTGGCTGTGGCGGGTGATCAGAGTTATCTCAGCACGGTTCTCCGCTGCTTCGTGGAGCAGCTCGCAAACAAGACGCCTGATTGGTTGAGCTATATCCGTTTCCTCGTCATTCCTGTTGGTAAGCAGAATCAAAGATCTAAAGTCCAGCCTAAAAAAATACACCCTGATCTCTCTGATGTTTATCATTTGTATGAATCTCTATGATGTGGTTTGCGTGATTATTAAAAAAAGAAATAATGAAGCTCGGCCCCTAAAACAAACCATCACTGAAAGCAGATCTCACTGAAACAAATGAATGAGATTGTATGAATTCATCTGAATTATAGCCACCTTGTCAAACAGTTGGTTTTTGTGTGTTAGATTCGCTTAATAGGACTAGGTGTTATAATCCCACTATTTCAGCACAGTTGAATTGCCCAATAGGACATTTCCCATGCCTTATGCATGACAGGGGGAAGCAGTCAAGAATATGAATAGAGGTCTGAGGTTTCACTGGTTCGTCGGGTAGGCATCCTCTGTGTTTGGGGATAAATGATTATAGAAATACATAGCGTACTTGCCTTTCCTTGCCATTATCAGAGAGACATCTCATGAGTTGTGTGTCCCACTTTCATCACATCCATTATCCTGAGTGAAAGATGCCTTTTGGTGAGGTGCTGCTGATAATGCCCTTTGTATGGTTCCCTTCAATGCGACACATCGTCAGTTGTGCACCTCAGCCTCATTGGCTGTTTCGGCCCTTTATCACAAGACACCCTCAGTCAAGGGAGACCCACCGCAGGTTGATCAGACCTGGGTGTGTGTCGCATTATCAGTCATATCTGACATATAGTCAGCAGTCATATCACCCTATAGCCACAACCCTATAGGGCTGGCTGCCCACTGGAGCTAAGCAGGGCTGAGCCTGGTCAGTACGTTGATGGGATACCTGCTGGGAAAGCTAGGTTGCTGCTGGAAGAGGTGTTAGTGAGACCAGCAGGGGGTGCTCACCCTGTGGTCTGTATGGGTCCTAATGCCCCAGTATAGTGACGGGGACACTATACTGTCAAAAAGCACCGTCCTTCGGATGAGACGTTAAACCGAGGTCCTGACTCTCTGTGGTCATTAGAGTAGGGGTGTAATCCCGGCATCCTGGCCAAATTTGCCCATTCGCCTGTATACATCATGGCCTCCTAATCATCCCCATATGAACTAATTGGCTTCGTAACTCTGTCTCCTCTCCACCAATAAGCTGGTGTGTGGTGGGCGTTCTGGCGCAATATGGCTGCCGTCGCATCATCCAGGGGGATGCTGCACATTGGTGGTGGTTGAGGAGATCCCCCTTCCATGTAAAGCGCTTTGAGTGTCTAGAAAAGCGCTATATAAATGTAATGAATTATTATTATTATTATTACAAGGTCATCTGGCAGCCCATGCTGTGTCCATCCACCTAAACCACAGCCATCGGCTTCTTCTTTCTGCACCACTGGCCAGTTCTTGATTATTCTCCACTGGACCTGTCCTCTGAGAGTGACCTATTTGTCAGCTATGATGACCTCTGCATTTAACCCGTCCAGTGAGTAGTGAACTCACGCACAGCAAGTTGTGAACACATATACACCAGAAGCAGTGGGCAGCTATCACTGCAGCTCAAAGGCACCTCAGTCTTTACCCGCCAGCCCTGAGAATCGAACCGGCAACCTTCTGGTCATGAGTCTGACTCTAACCATTAGGCCACGACTACCCAAACCGTTAATGCAAGCTCAGTGCCCCCGGATCCGTATCGCATACCATTACAACACATTACCAAAATCAACACAACCATATGCGCCAACCCGTTGGCTAAGGCTGTTATAGCCCCACTGGCTCCGTTAATGCAAGCTCAGTGCCCCCGGTCCCATATGGCATAACAATACAACACACAACACCATTTCATTACATGGTCACTTGGCAGCCCATATTGCGTCCTTCCGTTTCAACCACAGCCAGTGGCTGCTTCTCTCAGCAACAGTGGCAAGTTCTTTGACTACCGTCCGTTGGGCCTGTCCTCTGATCCCAACTTTCTTAAGCAGCCTTGTAGTGGAATTGGAAACAAAGCCCCTGCAGCCCACTTCAACCGGGAACACTTTCGCTGTCCATCCCCGATCTTCAGCCTCCGCTGCCGGAGATTCTTTCTTTCAAATTCTTCGTTAATGGCCTCTTCCCAAGGTACAGTCAACTCAACTATGAGGACTGTCCTACTGGAGCTGGACCACAGAACCATGTCCGGCCGCAGGTTGGTCGCTGCAATTTCCAAGGGGAAAGTAAATCTGTGGTTTAAATCCACTCGCATTTCCCAATCCCTGGCTATACTCAGCAGACCTGAATCTTGGGTTAAGGGCTTGGCCCGCGGTTTCTGCCCCTCCCGAATAAAGGGTTGCCTTTTTAGAAATTTAATGATTGTGACCTGATTGGAATGGGGACATCAGATGATGGTTTGAGCTTCATGAATGAGAAAGATGTTTTAATATGTAGCGTTGATAACATTGTTCTATATTACAGAGATATACAAAACCATAAAAATGAGCCTTTAAAATATCTTTGATGTGTTATAAGTTTCCCATGCAAGTATTAGACACGTAAAACTGCAAAAATTAAAGTGTCGGAACAAAAGATGCATTCTATCTAAAAGCGAATGCTCACCCAGACCTGCCTGAAACGCCTCGTGTAACCACACCCCCACAAATCTACGTCAGTTCGTGGTATGATTTGACTAAGACCGCCCAAATGTATACGCAAGTAAGGTAGTATACATCCAAAGCAATTGTACCTGTCAGTACAATTGCTTTGGAACCTGATGTTCCAAATATGGTAAGAGGCATTACATTTCCATCACAAGCTTGAAGTATTCGACCAATCACTATGCAGTGATTAACTGGCCAATCATAGCACACTTCGCTTTTCAGAGCGATGAGCTTTGTAAAAAAATCTGCGCATTTCAGAGAGGCGGGGCAAAGAGGAGATGCAAACATGTACGTTATGTGGAAAATACAGTGTTTTTTAAACTTAAATCGTGTATACACATTGCATTACATCTAAAACAAAACGATAATATTCGTTTCAGCCGTGTCATATCACCCCTTTAAACGCTCAAGCGCACACATAATGCAATCTGCTGTTACACCGCCAAATAGGTCTCGAAAAAACAACTAGTGAAAATAGAAAAAAGATGGAATAATATCAATTTAAGGCAAACGAATCAAAACAGCAAACTGAAATATTAGTGCAAAAAAAGGCCTAAGAACATGTAATGAAATTCTTTTTTTCTCTGGATCAGACCGCAAAAATAAACTCTAATGTAAAAAACTAGTCTATTCTTCAAAAACAAAAATGTACAATTTTAAATAAAATGTAAACAAACAAATCAATAAAAATAGAGCAAACTGCACCACTTAAAATAAAAAATATCATTGGTAATAATCAAGCCGATGGCATGAACACCAAATGAAAACTCCAAGGACAGAACTCAAAAAATAAGAATAAACAAATAAATAATATTTTCAATACATTATATAAATGAATAAATAAAATAAAAAGCGCCGTAAATAAACACTACAACAATACAGACCATTATCTTAACTCGCCTCACTTTTTCCTTCGATTTCCGCATCTCAGCCATCAGTGCACTTCTTAAAGTAGGACACACTGGTTTCATTGTGGTGAAGGATACGGAGCTCAGTTTTCCCGACAATATGGACAAATGTTCATTCCAAAACACTAAATGTTCAGTACACACCAAATAATAAAAGATATTATTTCAAGAAAGGCAGAAGCCCAGAACATACAAATCATACAGATGACATTCCGTGTCGCAGAAACCAGAGTTTGTTCTCACTGTGGGGAAAACTGAGTTCTGTGTCCCGCACACAATGAAGCCGATGCGGCTGCCTTTAGGAAGCGCACTGATGGCGGGGACATACAGTAGGTGGAGAGCATGTGCTTGATAGCAGATCTGGTAAATGTAGGTTTGCATTCCTCATTTTTTAGCCACCATGTTACTCTTCCACCCTGAAATAAACATTTAAATGTGCTTATAATATTGTGCTTTTATCCACGTTAACAGTAAGAGCGAACAGCTATATAAAGTGATTGGTGCGGACACGTTTGAAATAAGATGCGAATAATCGAATTAATTCAAATTAGTGTCTTCTACACAACCCGTGTACAGTCACAGTATATCCACAGTATTAAATGCAGTATTTCTCATACACTGACTTCAGAAGTATCACACGTTTTCATACGGATTTTCACATACTATATAGTACAGAAGTAGGATTGTTCAGATGCAGAGACAGAATATACTCAAAGCTAATATTTGTTTTGCCACTCATTAAAGAGTATTAATTCTGCTGTGTTTCTGATCAGGTTGTCATCCGCTGGCCAAGTACATCTCAACATTTGACAGTAAGTTTAATAACATCTTCATGGACGCCGGCTGGAGGGATGTGTTTGGGAGGTTGGAGGCGCCAGCTTCAGGTTTGAGTCTGACATTAACACATGCTCAGATAAAACACATTCTTTACTACAGTACTAAATCATTTGTTCATTCAAAAAACATGGGACGCCACATGTTGTTGAAAACTGAGACGTGTGATATACAAGACAGTAAATGATAAGAGTAGCGTTGTATCTTTTCAGGATGCAGTTTATATTTTGTCTTATATTTAAGTTGTTTTATAAAGTATTGGGTTATTAGTACAGCTGATGTTATAAGGAAACTTCACCCAAAAATGAAAATTCTGTCATCATTTACTGACCTTCAAGTTCCAGATCTGTATACATTTCTGTATACACTAGACAGATTTTCCCCCCCATTGACTCCCATAGTAGGAAAAATTACTTGTTGAAAACAAGACGACATTTTGAAGAATGTAGGGCAGCAAACAGTTCTGGGGCACTTTTGACTACCATTGTCATTTTTCCTACTATGGGGGCAAGATCTGTCTGGTTATAATCATTCTTCCAAATATCTTTCTCTGTGTTCATCAGAACAAAGAAATGTATACAGATTTGGAACAACTCGAAGGTGAGTAAATGATGACAGAATTTTCATTTTTGGGTGAAGTATCCCTTTAAATTGTCATGGCTCTGCTTCCTTAGTCATGTTTTTCTTGGTCCTGTAGCAGAGCCATGACAAAGTCTTTGGTTATGTGTGGAGAGAAACATATTATTGTCCATTTGACAATAGTGTACGTTCTCTCCAGTGTCTTGTCATTGACCCCATTCCTCTCGTTTCCTCGTTATCCTTCCCTGAGTGTTTCATTACCCACACCTGCCCCATGTCGTTATCCCTCGTTTGTCTTACCCTATATAATACCCTCATGTTTCATTGTCCTGTGTTCGGTCATTGTATGTGTTTGCTATGTGCCGTGTGTTTCCAGTACGTTGTGTTATTCGTGTCATGTCCAGCTTTTTCGCCTGTTCCTGTTTCCTGCTGTTTCGTCCATTGTAGTAAGTGTTAGTTTAGTTAATCCTTGTCTAAGTTTTTGTGAGTCCAGTGTTTAGTCAGGTTTCGTCCCTGTTACTTGTTTGATTTTCTTATTGTATTGAGTTTTTCCCCATCGTGGGTTTTTGTTTTGTGTTTATATATATTAAAGTCTTGTTAACCCCTTCACTGCCTGCCTGCATTTGGGTTCTTCCACATCACCAGTCGTGACATAAATACAATGAAATGATGCGTTTGTGTTTTCTTTATTGTGTTTTGTGGTTTGATGATGTTCACTGTGTATGATCTATGATCAGACAATATAGATGTGGCCGGACGTGTGTCGCAGTATCTGGCTGGAGCAAATCTCTCCCATCAGTTTCCTATATCTGAAGCCATGCTCACCTATAAACAGAAAAGGTAAAGTCTTTTTTTGTGGGTATGAAAAAATACTTCTATACTATATAATATTGTACACAACAATATGCTTGTGATGTTATGTGTTTATAACTTTTGAATGCTTGTTTATCTTCTGCTCGAGATACAATCATCTGTATTCCTGGTGCATCTTAAAGGGGTCATGACATGAGTTTTTAATTTTCTGGGGTGGAATCATAATATATGTTTTTTGCCAAAAATACATTCAAAACTATATCGATAGTTTAACAATTTGAGCCATTTTATATTTACATTTAGAAAGATGTCTTTATCCAAAAGAAAAGAAGTCATCATGAATTAGCATACGCTTTCTGTCCAATGCCACCTGCTGGTCTTGTGACATAAAAACCCTGTGTAACTTTTAAATGTTTTTCCTAAAACCAATGGTTTTATTGCTGCTTACGACTATTTCTTTATATATACTGTATATTTTGGGGTAAAAGATAAACTGGACCTGTTTTCATGATATTCACTGAATAAATTTCCTTACGAAAATTAACCATGATTTTACCACAGTTAAAACCAAAGAACTATGGTCACTATACAGCCCCGGTCAAGAGTGATGTCTATTGGTAACTGATGTATTCACTTTCTATTCAAATATATTATCAAAGATGTGTTGAGAAGTATTCATGCTGCGTAGTTGTGCTTGGGCTGTAAACTGAAGCTCAGCTTTGAGAAGAGTTTCTCTACATATATTGGTATTTAGAAAGCTGGTAAACCTGCAAAAAAAAATTACTTGCAGTGATCAATTAAAATACTGTACAGTATTGTATAACCCTTTAGAAAGTAAACGCAAATACGACGCAATGTCAAATTTTGTCCCGTATTTCAAAGTGACAAAGTTGGCAAACCTAATCAAGTGCCAACACTAGTCCAAAAGCAAACACGACGTGATGATGCCAAAAATATTCTGTAGGGGATTTACAGTAAAAGACCCATAGACCAGTTATGAATGAATGAAGACAAGAAGTCGGGAATGTAATTTATAGAAGAACATTTTTCTGAAGAAAAATAGTTTTTAGTTTTGCCAGCAGAAGTCAGCTTCAGCACTCTCAAAGAGTTCCACAGGCCGACCTGCCTTACATCCAAAATGCAGTAGTGTTCAAGCTAACAGTCAACTAACTACGTCATTACTTGGGTAAATCAAACTCACATGATTGGTTATCAATAGATAAACAAGAACACAAAGCTCTCAAACTCTTCTGGAGTCATGAGACAGGACATATAGTCCTATAGATTATCAAAGATGACAGGCATGTACTATAATACGAATTAAAACATGACGTTACATCTGTCTCGTTATTTTCCACTCTTTCTCACTTTCCTGAAACAAAACAATCACACATACACAAACTGCTCAAGGGTAGCGTGTGTGCTGACAGAAAATGTTTTTCGTACATGATGATAAGTCCCTTTTCACAGTCACACTGACCTAGCAGGAAGAGAGAGCCTAAGCATTCATTACAGACTTAAACCATGAATTATTCTCTACTTTCTGTATCAGAAAAGGTTGGTGTGAATCATGCTTAAATCGTCAATTTAAAATAAGATAATGCTGAATAATAATTGATTCATATTTGTCAAAACCACATAAAAGTATTTATATTTGAAGTAAGGTGAAGCCACGGCACCCGTCCCTTCAATGCTAATTAGTATGTGACTTCACAAGATTTCTGACACAAGTCTCACAAAATTCTGTGGAAAACACTGAATACGTACCTCGGTTTTTTACCCATGGTTTTTGGTTTGGTTCTCATGGCTTGGCACATTAAGGTGTATTTTCATCATTCTATGCTTATGTGACAGGAACAGTAAAAAAAAAACTATGCGATTGCAATTCTCTTTCATTTACTTGACTTATTTTATTCTCTTACAAGTAAAAACCTTTTTCCTGGTGAATTGAATACACTGCCTGTCCAAAAAAAGTCACCACCTGGATTTAATTAAGCAAATAGGTAAGAGCCTCCCATTGGATTGGAGGTCTAGGTTCAGCAACGTTATGTGCCCAAAGAATGAGGTCAGCAGACTACCTGAATATACTGAATGACCAGGTTATTCCATCAATGAGTTTTTTCTTCCCTATGGCTGAAATTGTGAAAGAGTGGTTCAGGGAGTCCAGACCTTAACCCCGTTGAGAATATTTGGGATGTGCTGGAGAAGACTTTGCGCAGCGGTCCGACTCTCCAATCATCAATACAAGAAAGTTCTTGGCGAAAAACTCTGGATGGGAAAAAACGGACATTCTGGACATTGCAGAAGCTTATGGAAACGATGCCACAGCGAATGCGTGCCATAATCAAAGCTAAAGGCGGTCCAACAAAATCTTTGTGTGTGACTTTTTTTTGGACGGGCAGTTTATAAAATAAAGTAAATCTTTAATAAAATAAAGATTTACACTGGCAGCTCACAGCAGTTCTTTGGTTTTGCGCATCAATGTGTATTTAAAATAATGTAATGCAAACTTGAGATTGCTGTAATGGTAAACAGACAGATGCGCGGTGTTCACTGAACACTGCAAACACTACCAGTAAATGGGCACGGCACTATAAACACTCCCTGCCTGTTCTGGGTGAGCAATACGAACACTTGGGTACAATGAGCATACAATAAAGCCACAAGGTTCTGGTGCTTCCGATGGCCAGCCTGCGTCTGTTCGTCAGCATTATACTCAACAGCAAATTGCTTCTCATGTTTGCAGGCAGCCTCGCTTCACCGCTCAACTCATGTGAAATCTAACCAGCATCCCTAGCTTTAGCGCATTGTTATTAGATATTTACTTGTGGGAAGGTGTTTATCGATCTCAGCGTGCAGGTACACAGACAAAGATGGGACAGAGCCAGTTCAGAGAGTAATAAAATGCACAGAAATGATTTAAATTCAAACCAAAAAAAACAAAAGCACATATACGTATTGAACCGTCTAGGTCGCACTGAACGGTTCAATATTATATTGAGAAGTGTGTCATCCCTACTGTGCATCAAAAATCACTCCCAAATTCCACACCTGAACAGAAGATCATGCTATCAAACACCGGCAGTTTAAAATGATCATATTTATTAAAGGTTGTGAGATTCAAGTTAATTGAGTTTCATCTAGTCCTTTATTTCTAGTAAACATGCAGATAAAGTTAAAAATTTGGATGTAATATTAGGTTTAGCACTAATATAAGTCATAGCAATGATAGCCCAGACCACTCTTCTGGATAATTATGTGGAAGAGGCTACATATAAATTCTTTAAAAAATCGGACCTAGTACTGACCCCTCAGGGACGCAGTGTCGTAATGGGACAGTCTGAGATCTATTAGTACCAGAATGGACACATTGTGAATGTTCTGAGAGATTTTAACTAATTTAAACTCAATCCACCTGGAGCATCAAGTGTACTAGTTGCGCCATACTGGCCCAACCGGACTTGGTTCTCAGAGTTAAAGCTCTTGATGACAGTTCCCCCCGGCCAATTCCCCTGACGAAGGACCTGCTTTCCCAGGGGAAGGGCACGTTATGGCATCCCAGGCCAGACCTCTTGAACCTCCATGTCTGGCCCCTTGACGAGATCCTGAGTGGCCTACCCACTGCGGCGGTTAAGACCATCACTCAGGCTAGGGCCCTGGCCACTAGGCGGCTATACGCCTGTAAGTGGTGCCTCTTCTCATCCTGGTGCTCTTCTCGAAGAGAAGACCCACGGAGTTGCTCGATTGGGAATGTGCTGTCCTTCCAGAGACTCGAGAGTATTCTCTCCCCTTCCACACTGAACGTGTATGTAGCCGCTATTGCCGCTCATCATGACCCAGTTGCTGGTAAGTCTCTAGGACAGCACAACCTGATCAATTGGTTCCTAGGGGTGTGGGAAGGCACTGCCTCACCTGCGCTCCGTACCCTCTTGCGACCTTGATGCGGTCCTGGAGCCCCTCGGAGATGCCGCTCTTTCTCACCTCATGATGAAGACGGCTCTCCGGATGGCGCTCAAGAGGGTAGCGGACCTAAAAGCATTCTCCGTGTCCACAGATTGCCTAGACCGCGGGCCCGGTGATTCTCACGTGATCCTGAGACCCCGGCCCGGCTACGTGCCCAAAGTTCCCACCACTTCCCCCTACACCAGGTGTGAACTTACAGGCGCTCCCCACCGGGGAGGAAGACCCAACCCCATCTGTGTTGTGTCCAGTACGCGCATTGCGCCTCTGCTTGGACCGCACGCAGAGCCACAGGAGCTCTGAGCAGCTCTTTGTCTGTTTTGGAGATCAGCAGGGAGGGCTGTCTCAAACAGAGATTGGCGCACTGGATCATGGACGCCGTCACTACGGCGTACCTGTCCTAAGATCACCCGCGCCCACTGGGTGAGAGCTCTCTCCACACGGAGTATATCCTCCTCGTGGGCACTGGCTCGAGGCGCCTCTCTGGCAGACATCTGCAGAGCTGATCACCTTCGCGAGGTCCTACAGCCTCCGCGTAAAACCGGTATCAGCTCGAGTCTTGCAGGCATCAGGCAAGACTGGCGGCCGGTAGGGTGTACGCCTATGACAGTACCTTCCCCCCTTTCTCCTAAGGGGGGTCAGTGTACTAAACTAGCCTCCCTTCTTCCCCCACTGGGTGGACAGGCACTCCATCCATCACTAAGCAAGCACCTCCTGGGGGCGGGCTGGGCAGAGCAGCCCTGCCCCTTAAGGCCGGGTACCAACTGAGTTATCCACAACATAGCTCTAACCGGACCTAGTGCTACCGGACGTTGTAACCCCCCAGCAGGGCGGTTCCGTGTGATGTATCCTCACGATTGGTTCCCACCTTGGTAACCCATGACCTCCCTAGGTGGACCTCCACCTCGCGGTTAACTCCTTCAATCCGCACATTCTTCCCATGAGTTCTCCCCCATCGGTGAGACCATGTTGGTATCTCCACTAAACTCCTCCCTCCGGTAGGAAGTGGTCTCTGTAGCGCATCCCCCGCTTGAGGAAGTAGCGCTTACCCAGTGGCCTTACGGTACCAGGCGGCTTCCCACCTTTCAAGTAAAGCTCTGGGACCCCTACCTACCCACTGGTAGGTTACAATTTCGCGGTTGCGCTCACGGCTGACACGCCCAGGCCAATCACCGTCGCTTCGCTAGAGATTGTGACAGGGCACAGTGTTGTGGCGTTTTCCATAGGAACCCCATCTGTCGGTTCGACACAACGTCGAGAGACCGACAGAACGGGAACGTCTTGGTTACGGATGTAACCTCAGTTCCCTGATGGAGGGAACGAGACGTTGTGTCCTTCTTGCCACAACACGTGCTGCCCACTGCAGCAGTCGTGAGAGGTCTCAGGCTCCTCAGAACTAAGGTGAATGAATGAGGCATGCCGTCTCCCTTTTATACCCGGATATCCGGGGGCGGAGTCCGGCATGCAAATTTCATTCGCCAATTTCATTGGCCTTTTCTAAGAAGTCGGAAGCGATTGGTTCTCAGGGACGAACCCCATCTGTTGGCTCGACACAACGTCTCGTTCCCTCCATCAGGGAACTGAGGTTACATCCATAACCAAGACGTTATATTGTTTTATGTCAACAAAGTTGTTACATTGCAAATTTTAAAAACGGTCAAAATGACTGCCTTGGAAGTTCTAGTGTTAAATGAAGAAAAGCAGGACAGTGTGATTTCAGTGACTGAGACATCACATCTATAAATAACAGTAAGACCTCCACCACCTTTACACTCATAAGTGTAGCCTGGTAGAGCACGCATATTGAGATTCAAATAGTCATTCGGCTGATATCAAGTTTCACAAAAGCAGAGAAACTCCAGCTTTTACCCACAATAATGTCAGACTGGCAGAAAAGATGTTACATTTGCAGTGTTTCTGGTGATAGACAGTCAAAGGAAACAAGACGGTCAGGCAATCACTCAAAGAGAGCCAATTTTTTTTTTAAGTAACTGAATATAAAAATTTAACACAAACATTTAAAAAAAATGTTTATACACATTTCTGACACTAAATGAAGGTAAAGGTGAGGGGACTCTGTTTGGACGTAGTGATGCTTTTTATATGAGTAATTATGACCCAGGGGGTTACCATACGTGTAAAAAACCCAGTCTTTCAGTTTGATTCCAGTCTAAAGTTTGACAAGGAATCGAATGGTGTGCTTAAGTTGCGTTTCTTTCCATCTTCGTTGCCTGGCGAAGTCAAAACGTTTTTATCAAAGAAAATATTTTTGCATTTGTCACTTCACATCTAGACTATTGCAGTTTGCTCTACTGTGGGATCAGTCGGTCTTCCATGGAGAAACTGGTCCAAATACAGCGACCAGACTTTTGACTGGCACATATAAATGTCAGCACATCACTCCTGTCCTGATATCCTTGCAGTGGTTGGCCGTAAAAGTTTAGAATAATTTTCAATCCTTACCTTGGTTTTTAAATGTTTAGAATCTTACACAAATCACTGACACAGCTTACATCAAGATAGTTAAGTTAATGTTTTCCATCCTGATGGTCCAGACTGAAGCAAAGAAAGAAAGCACTCACTCTGCTGCCACACATTAGCATCCTCTCACTGTTACGAACTGCACTGAGGCTTGATGAATGAGGATCTAAGTGCAGCTTTATGAAACAGAGTCCACAAAACAGGCAATGGTCAGGGCAGGCAGCAGATGTTCACAACACCAAAATACAGTCCAAAGGTCATACACGATATCCAATATAAGCGAATGCTCAGAAATGCAGGGTGTAACACTAAACAAGACTTTGCAATGATGGAAAGAACAGACCAGGCTTATGTAGACAGAGGTGACAAGGTTAACTACAAACAGGTGAGGGTGATCAACATAATGAGTCCAGCAAAGGGTTATGGGAAATGTAGTGTGCAGTGACAGTCCGAGTGATGGAGAGGGTGCACTCTTGTGGAGCAAGTGGGCACTGCAGCTGACAGACGTTACACTCACACTGGAACCATCTCTTTTACTAATAACTTACTACACTTTTCCTGGAAAAATAGGGTTATTCACAGCTACCATTGTCATAATCGTCAGTTAGTCAAAGCAAAAAATCTGATTTGTTTGTAGTTGTTTTATTTTTTATTTCATCATTGAGATTGAAACAGTAACAGTTTCCTTCTTTTTTGTTGTTTTTGCCTTCAAGGAAGAGAAGTTTGTATTTTGATTTTTACATCAGGTATTGAACTCTGTGTGTGCGTGCGTGCGTGCGTGCGTGCGTGCATGCGTGCGTGTGTTGGGGTGAAGTGAATGTTTAACACACTCATGTTGTCAGTATGTTGTTAACCTCATACACACAAAACTGTCAGTCTGTCAATTACTCTCTGTCTCTGTCTTCTCATAATTCACTCTTGAAGTGTCTTTAACTGATATAATTTAACATTTGCCTAGTTAGCTTTGTCTTTGTTTAACAGGTTTGAAAAGACTTGATAACTAAAGCTGTATATCTTATTGTTGCGTAGTTGTCAGACAAAATTCCAGCGAGATGTTTATGGAAAAGTCATTTCACATCATCACAGATTTTCACTACTTGATTAATCTAACCAAAAGGATTCACAATCACAATATTGTTGGGGTATCTATGAGAAAAAATAATATCGCTATATGAGTCTGTATTATGTACAATATGTGTTCAATATCAATAATCACAGTTATTCATATCAGTCAATATTATTGGCAGTACAGCGGTCTATTGTGACGGCTCTGCTTCACACCATACAGTACACATACACGCACACGAATCTGAATACAGAAAATATTCCTCTGTAACTTGAAGGAATGTTGTGTTGCTTTGTGGATGACATCATACTGTCACACTTCTCATAACGAGCATGAATTTCTTGACTTGTAGGGGGATTTCTGAATGAGCGCTTGCAAGACTCCCAGCAGTTAATCCAAAGATAATATATATTAACAAGATGCGCCACTGCCATTACAATGAATGGAGAGGAATGCGACATTCAATTTGGCCGCTCTAGCAAAGAAAGCCCCGCTTTCCAGTAGAACGAACCAATCGTCAGCCGTTAAAGACTGACGAGTCTCTGGGGCGGAGCTTATGTGAGGCGCTTGCCAGCCTGGGGTGCGTTTCCCGAACAACGACATAACTTGCTGGTTAACCACCATAGTTCGATGCATCCTTGGGGAAATTAACAAAGTAGTTACGACTGTGTAGTTACTACCCGAAACCGTAGTAACTCCATTGGAGATCAATTGTTTGAAACAAGTTGGTTCAGCAATCTAGTTGATGACGCCACACAGGTGGTGGAGTAATGACGTTTGCTAATTAATACGTTCAGATTCTTTCTGTAAATAATATGCATTGCATTTAAAGGCTACTTTTGTTATCTTATTTTTGTCATCTAATGTTTTATTTCACAGTATTTAATTCATTCATAAGTTTCCTCCTACGTCATTCCGCCCAGTGATTCACCAGGGTCCTAAACCACGCAGGTTCATGCGCACTTTTCAAAAAACAGTTCTTTTTTCTTGACAAACTAAAATATGTAAAATTGAATATATCGAATGATGGATATAGAATGCACTGCGTGTTGCTTGCTTGCTTTGTTCAAAAGCATGATGTATGTTAGTCTACATGTCATAATAATAAGGACCACAGCTCTAGACCTGTAGTTCCAACCAAGCAACTTTCCAATGCTGCTTTCGATTGATCGTTGGAACGATGGTTTCGGGAAACACTTGAATCATTGAACTATGCTGGAACAACGGAACTTGCGACCATAGCTTTTGGAAAACGCACCCCTGTGCGAATGCACAGTAGCTGAAGTGACCTCGAAAAATGTGATTCTTGATGCAATTCAAGCTTAACAAACTAAAGTTATGGTACAGTCCATATCAGGTTTAATCATTGATTGGAAATATGCTATTTAAAATAGATTTTTACCAGCAATTTTAGAAATATCTGCCTTCCATCATTCAAAGAGATAGGACCGTTGACTTGCTATGACGTAAATAGCTGCCCAGAGGCGCTGCAAACATGACCGACGATTGGCACGACTTCCATAAATGGACTTTGGTTAATCATAAGTTAGTCTTATAGACTACAATACGACCCAGAATCCACCCCACTTGAATATATGGTCAGGAGTGAAAGTGATCTATTTGTCAGTTATGGTGAACCATAACGGAAATGTGACCTCTGCATTTAACCCATCCAGTGAGTCGTGAACACACACAACAAGAGCAGTGGGCATCTATCATTGCAGTGCCTGGGGAGCAAACGGGGGGTTAGGTGCCTTGCTCAAGGGCACGTCAGTCGTTACCTGCTGGCCCTGAGAATCGAACCGGTGACCTTCTGGTTACCAGTCAGACTCTCTATCCACTAGGCCACTAGGCCAGTGTTGCTCATTCATTCGTAATATGAATATATCCACTGTTTTCACAATAATAACATTTGTGTGTTTTTTCAGACATGTTCAATAAGTCAACTTACAGTGCATTCAACATATACTTTTTATTACTATGTGTGTTCTGTGGGATCAAACCAGTTGACAGAATGTTGAATTCACTGAGTTTTGAGATACGTATAACATTGAGTCCTGCAGCCTTACACCGCCCCTGACAGGTGGGGATGTAAGAAGCAATCCCATCAACCATAGCATGAGTCCTCACACTCACTGCAGGAATTATATCCCCCTCATACATCTCATACACCATCTCAGCTTTGCATCACACGTGTCACATGACCCCTGTGCTGATGTCATCTTTTTCTTTCACAGTCCTGATGAAGACTCGTGTCAGAAGTTTGTGCCCTTCATTGGGGTAAGAAACTTTCTGTTCAGGAAGAAATACTGCAGTATACTTTCATATTCACTGTATCATGTTATAGTGTAGTTATGACCAGGACAGCAAACACAGGGGCATTAAATAAGAGAGCAAACAAGGAATAATTGCGTGGGGCATGAAACAGTGACGGGATGAGTAATGAGCAAACGAGGAGCGGGACCATGTGCGTTCTGCAGGACTGTCAACCCTAAACTACTGTTAAAAGAACAAGCACTTATTTCATGAATAGATGACTAGTGTCACGTTTATTTTATTCTCCTCCATAGAAGTTCCTTAGATGGAAACCGCTTTACATGGCTCAAGGTGGCAACAAACTGAGAACATAAAACATTTCTGTTTATGTTTGATATCAGCAAGAAACAAATGTATTTAATTGTGTTACTTTAAGCTGTTTCCTTGCAATGGATTTATGTGAAACGTTTAACTTTATTTGTAGAATAAGAGCTCATTATTTTGACAGCAACTAGTTATTACAAGATATGTTTGACAGAATTTTGGGTTCCACTGGTCGTTATTAGGTAAATTAAATCCCCATTATCTCTTCCCGACCGCAGATTCAGCTTTACAAGACACCTTTTCCTCAGTTTTTCAGTCAATACTCACATTTCCCCCCTTTAGGGACAACAACTGTTGCTACACGACAAAAACACCTTGTGGTTTCATGGTTTGATTGTTTTGAACAACCCTAAATGACGCTAAACCAATCCAAAATCTTAACTACAAAAACAGGCGATGGTCAATACACAGGTAATCCAATAATACAAGAAACACTAGTGCTGTGTCACAATTCTCATACTTATACTATGCACTAAAAGTATGTACTGTTTTTGTAATGGAAAAGTATACATTTTAGCGTATAGCAAAACAATATGCACGCAACAGGAAGCTGAAGTGGCCGTTGTTGCCTAGACAACATTGTGGCCAATAACTGTCACACACATTAAAGTACAGCTCTTCTTTCCAATAAGGTATTTATTCATTCATTATTTCATATGTAATGTTTACTGTATACTTACATTTATTAATTTAGTGACGCATCAGTTATTTAATTTTAATTAATGCAGTGGAGCTGTGGGTAATATCAGCCGTTAGAGTGTGCATCATTCTGCACTTTCAATTTCTACCAGAAGTAGTAGACCATCCGGGAATCTTTGGAATACTATTTTCAACATACTACGATTTGGGACATACTAATTCTACTTTCGAATACTATTAGGACGGATAGTATTCGGATTTGGACGCAGCATAGGACTAGACGGAGAAAAGATAAAACAAATTTCTAAAAATCTTCACCCTGGCAGCAGTTTTTAGGTTTTAGTGATCAGGCACTGCGTTTGCATGTGGACGAACAGCCAAACTGCATATAAAAATTTTGAAAATACCAGTGTTCGTGTGGACTGGGCCTAAGCAGAGAATGAGTTATTAACGTCTCGGTTACGGATGTAACCTCGGTTCCCTTTCTGTCGGTCTCTCGACGTTGTGTCGAACCGACAGATGGGGTTCGTCCCTGAGAACCAATCGCTTCCGACTTCTTAGAAAAGGCCAATGAAAATTGGCGAATGAAATTTGCATGCCGGACTGCGCCCCGGATATCCGGGTATAAAAGGGAGACGGCGTGCCTCATTCATTCACCTTAGTTCTGAGGAGCCTGAGACCTCTCATGACTGCTGCAGTGGACAGCACGTGTTGTGGAAAGGAGGACACAACGTCTCGTTCCCTCCATCAGGGAACCGAGGTTACATCCGTAACCGAGACGTTCCCTTTCTGTCGGTCTCTCGACGTTGTGTCGAACCGACAGATGGGGTTCCTATGGAAAACGCCATAACACTGTGCCCTGTCACAATCTCTAGCGAAGCGACGGTGACTGGCCTGGGCGTGTCAGCCATGAGCGCTACCGCGAAATTGTAACCTACCAGTGGGTAGGTAGGGGGTCCCAGAGCTTTCTTGAAAGGTGGGAAGGCCCCCACCTTCGGCCTCACAGGCAGCGGCCTTGTTTCTCTAACAGCGAGAAGCCGCCCGGAACCGTAAGGCCACTGGGTAAGCGCTACTTCCTCAAGTGGGGGATGCGCTACAGAGACCACTTCCTACTGCAGGGAGGAGTCTAGTGGAGATACCAACATGGTCTCACCGATAGGGGAGAGCTCATGGGAAGAAAGTGCGGATTGAAGGAGTTAACCGCGAGGTGGAGGTCCACCTAAGGAGGTCATGGGTTACCAAGGTGGGAACCAGCATGAGGATACATCAGACGGAACCGCCCTACTGGGGGGTTGCAACGTCTGGTAGCACTAGGTCCGGTTAGAGCTATGTTGCGAATAACTCCGGAGATACCCGGCCTAAGGGGCAGGGCTGCTCTGCCCAGCCCGCCCGCAGGAGGTGCTTGCTAGTGATGGATGGAGTGCCTGTTCTTCACCCAGTGGGGGAAGAAGGGAGGCTAGTAGTACGCTGACCCCCTTAGGAGAAAGGGGGGAAGGTACTGTCATAGGCGTACACCCTACCGGCCGCCGGTCTTGCCTGATGCCTGCAAGACTCGAGCCGATACCGGTTTTACGCGGAGGCTGTAGGACCTCGCGAAGGTGATGGGTGTAGCCCAACCCGCAGCTCTGCAGATGTCTGCCAGAGAGGTGCCTCGAGCCAGTGCCCACGAGGAGGCTGTACTCCGTGTGGAGAGAGCTCTCACCCAGTGGGCGTAGGCGATCTTAGGACAGGTACGCCAAAGTGACGGCGTCCATGATCCAGTGCACCAATCTCTGTTTGAGACAGCCCTCCCTGCTGATCTCCAAGAGCTTCTGCGGCTCTGCGTGCGGTCGAAGCAGAGGCGCAGTGAGCGTACTGGACACAACACGGATGAGGTTGGGTCTTCCTCCCCGGTGGGGAGCGCCTGTAAGTTCACCACCTGGTGTCTCGGGGGAGTGGTGGGAACTTTGGGCACGTAGCCGGGCCGGGGTCTCAAGATAATGTGAGAATGACCGGGCCTGAGTTCTAGGCAATCTGTGGACACGGAGAATGTTTGTAGGTCCGCTACCCTCTTGAGCGTCCTCCCAAGAGCCGTCTTCATCGAAAGTGAGAAAGAGCGGCATCTCCGAGGGGGCTCCAGGACCGCATCAAGGTCGTAAGAGGGTACGGAGCGTGGGTGAGGTGGTAGCCTTCCTGCGCCCCTTAGGAACCAAATGATCAGGTTGTGCTGTCCTAGAGACTACCAGCAACTGGGTCGTGATGAGCGGCAACAGTGGCTACATACACGTTCAGTGTGGAAGGGGAGAGATTATTCTCGAGTCTCTGGGAGGACCGCACCCACTTGATCAAGCAACTCTGCGGGTCTTCTCTTCGAGAAGAGCACCAGGATGAGAAGAGGCACCACTATAGGCGTACAGTCGCCTAGTGGCCAGGGCCCTAGCCTGAGTAGTGGTCTTAACCGCCGCAGGGGTTAGGCCACTCAGGATCTCCTCGTTCCGTCCAGGGGCCAGACATGGAGGTTCCAGAGGTCTAGCCCGTGATGCCATAACGTGCCCTTCCCCTGGGAAAGCAGGTCCTTCGTCAGGGGAATCAGCCAGGAGGGAGCTGTCGTCAAGAGCATTAGCTCCGAGAACCAAGTCCGGTTGGGCCAGTATGGCGCAACTAGTACACTTGATGCTCCTCTCCCTGACCTTGCACAGGGTCTGTGCAATGAGGCTCACTGGGGGAAAGACGTACTTCCGCTTGTCACATGGCCAGCTGTGCGCTAGAGCATCCGTGCCAAGGCAGGGAGTACCTTAGCGGGAAATGGGTGGTGTCCAGGGAGGCGAAGGGGTCTACCTGAGCCCGCCCGGACTGGACCCAATGAGCTGGCTGCGCGGGGGTGGAGTCGCCACTCTCCGCGAGGTGTCAACTGACGAGAGAGCACATCGGCTGTCTGGTTCAGGTCTCCTGGGATATGTGTGGCTCGCAGGGATCTGCTCACCTGCGGACTCCACAGGAGGAGGCGTCGGGCGAGTCGTGTTAGCTGCCTTAAGCGAACGCCACCCTGGCGGTTATAAACGCTACGGCAGTTGTGCTGTCCGACCGGACCAGCACGTGCTTGTTCTGCACAAGAGGTTGTAACCCCTTCAGTGCGGGTAGCACATCCAACAACTCTAGGCAATTTGATATGCCTGCGCAGGCAGGGGCCCGTTCATCGCCCGACACTGCGTGCCCGTTGCACACGGCACCCCAACCCTGCAGGGAGGCGTCTGCGACCCTGACGTGTCTCGACCTGCCTGAGAGGGACCCCCGTCCGTAGAAAGGTCATTGAAGACCAACTGGTTAGGTTGCGTCGGCAGAAAAGCGTAATCACCATCCGCCTGCTGCCGGTGTGCCACGCTCTCCAGGGAACTCGACTCTGTTGCCAGTGTTGGAGCGGTCTCATGTGCATCAACCCGAGGGGTATCACCACCATCGAGGATGCCATGTGCCCAGGAGCCTCTGAATTTCAGGGGGACCGCTGACTGCTTGAAATATTCCAGGAAGTTCAACACTGACTGAGCGCTTTCTGAGTCAGTCGTGCTGTAATGGAGACAGAGTTGAGTTCCATACCAAAAAAAGGATGCTCTGCACAGAGGAGAGCTTGCACTTTTTCGGTTGACCAGTGGTCCCAATCGATCTAGGTGCCGAAGCACTAGGTCCCTGTGTGTACATAACAGATCTCACGAGTGTGTCAAATGAGCCAGTCGTCGAGATAGTTTAGTACCCGCACACCTCTCTCCCTGAGGGGAGTGAGGGCGGCTTCCACGATCTTCGTGAAGACAGGGACAGACCGAAGGGGAGGACTCTGTACTAATATGCCTGACCCTCGAAAGCGAACCTTAGGAACGGGCGATGACGAGGGAGAATTGAGACATGAGAGTAAGCGTTCTTCAGGTCGATTGCCATGAATCCATCTTGACATCTGATAGATGCCAGGATGCGTTTCTGCGTGAGCATCCTGATCGGCAGCTTGAGTAGGTGCCTGTTCAGGGTATGCAGATCTAGCGACCCCCGCTCTTTTGGGGACGATGAAGTACGGGCTGTAAAACCCGTTGAACATCTCGGCTAGAGGGACGAGCATGATCGCTTCCTCTCCAGAGGGGTGGCGACCTCGGCCCTAAGCACGGGGCATCCCTGCCTCTGCTGAGGTTAAGAGGATGCCCCAAAACTTGGGCGGGCGTCTGGGGAGTTGGATCGCGTAGCCGAGACGGACCGTATCCCGTAGTCACCGTGACGGTTTGGGAAGCTCTTGTCAGGCTAGGGGTACGTTCTGCTTCATCAACCTCCCGGGGGCTGTGATAATACCCAGACGATGATGTGGCACAACGCACCATCGAATGAGAGTGCTTAGGCTGCTGATTATCCTTGACATTGGGTCTCGCCATGACGCAACGTCGAGTTGCCGAACACTGTCATGTAGAGGGTGAGAGCGGCTGTGATAAACGCCCAGAGAGGGAGAAAACTTTTAGAATGGGCTGTTGGGACGGGGCAGGAACCGTCCCGGATCGACCACCAGCAATGGAATGGCTGGGGTCGGGCCCGAAGGTATTCTCGATCTCCCTGGGGTCTTCCCATGAGGGCCGCTTTGGCTTTCGCCACGGCTGCTGACGGGGTGGTGGTCTCCTCTTCGATGTCTCGAAGAGGACCAGGGCTGCTGGGAAGCAGACGGTGCACGGGATCTCGGCGGCCAGAGGGCGGTCGAGTCGCGGCTGGGGAGGACATACTTGATATCCTCTGTCTGCTCCCTAACTGTCGAACTCGACAGTATCACCAAACAGCCCCCCCTTGCGAGATGGGTGCATCGAGAAAGCGGACTTTCTCATTATTACTCACCTGTGCAAGGTTCAGCCAGAGGTGTCTCTCCTGGACCAGAAGTGTGGACATCGCCCGATCCAGGGCCCGCGCGATCACCTTGGTCGCCCGAGTGCGAGGTCGGTGAAGCCACGAAGTTCCTGCATAAGCACTGGGTTGGTCTTACCCTCGTGGAGCTCTCTCCGCGCATTGGCCTGCAAGAAGGCCATAGCGTGGAGAGAGGGGACAGCTTGGCTCGCAGCAGAGTAAGCTCTCGAGACCTCAGATGCCGAAAAGCCTACGTGCTTTGGACGGGAGTCTAGGTCGTGCCCCTGGGGGACATCGACGTATCCTCTAGCTGCCCCACCATCGAGGGAAGAAAGGGTGATGGAACTAGTTTATGTGTACGCGCCTAAGGGGGCGTTCCAGGTCGTACTAGGTTCCTCATGCACTTCCAGGGGAACACGGCACTGGGGGCGAGTGCGGCTTGGAGCCGCTCTCAAGCCCGATGTACCGTGTATCCAGCCACGAGCGTTGGGAGAGGCAGTGCGGTGCACTGCAACCCAATGCCGGCGGCCCGGGAAAGCATGGCTGACATTTCGACGTCCGCTTCTTCCTGATCTCGAGCGAGGAGGGAGGGAGCTTCAAGGAATCGTCGGAGTCTGATGCCAGTAAGTCACCCTCCAATGCTGCAACAGACATCTCATCATCACGTACCGTGTCCGATACGTGATTGAGGAATAAGACGGCGGACCGTCTCATGGGGAACGGTCAGACGAGCAAGACGAGGTGCGAACGGTCCGCGAGCCAGTGGCTGACGGATTAGCGCTCACAGTAATCCTCATATCACCCTCGCTGCTCGCCGTAGCGGTCAGCAGGGCCGTAGTCCTGCCGTCATGGAACGGGAAGCAGACGAGGTGGTGGCTGAGTCCCGTGGGAACACAGCCACCCGTGACGCAACGTCTGAATCGTCAACCGCCCGCAGTGCAGGCAGGACGTATCCACAACATCTGCCCCAGCGTACTGGAAGCAGACATCGTGTCCGTCCCCCTCCTCGATGAGTGTGTTGCACCCACGAGAACAGCGGGACATGCCACGCTGGAGAAATTTGCTCTTTTAGAGAAAATACTCGAACACTTCTGGAACCGCTGAGACACTCCCGCTGCACCACGCCGTAGAGCCGGCAGTCTTGTAGCGAAGTCTGTTGATCATGAGCGAAGGCTCCGAAGAACAAAAAGTGAATGAATGAGGCACGCCGTCTCCCTTTTATACCCGGATATCCGGGGCGCAGTCCGGCATGCAAATTTCATTCGCCAATTTTCATTGGCCTTTTCTAAGAAGTCGGAAGCGATTGGTTCTCAGGGACGAACCCCATCTGTCGGTTCGACATAACGTCGAGAGACCGACAGAAAGGGAACCAGGCTTTATGTAGGGTGAGACAAGACACAGCTGATGTTAATAAGGCATGAGGAGTTTGAGCACAGCATTATGGGAAATGTAATCCAGGTTGAATGGCAATGGTCTGGGGAGTGTATGGAGGTTTAATGTCCTGCAGTTGAAATGCAATTCCTGGATTAAATTCCTTTAAATTGAGGCGAGATCTGGACTCTTTTTACAGCACAGCATGAAACTAAATGATCTCATTCCAGTCTTCCAAACTCTAGTGATGACTCAATCCTGTTACCAAATTTATTATAAGAAAAACAAATGTTTTTCCTAAACAAATATATGTTCAGCAGTAACGACAAACCAAAATTTCGTCATGCACTAGCTAGGCCATATTTTGTGATTTCACGTTTAAGCGAAATCTGTTCATCACGTACAGTACATTCTGCATGAAGAGTAGAATGATGAGAATATAGAGAGTATAGTATGAATAGCTAAATATTTATGAAGATTTCTTTCTGTCGTGTGTTTGATGCGTCTCTCTGCAGCTGGTGAAAGTGGGGATTGTCGAGCACAGTTTATCTACATCAGGTAAGATTGATGTTTACAAATACAGATGAGAGAGATGAAGTACAGCACACACTCACACAGACACAGATGAGAGCAGTGACGGTGTTTTCTGCTGCAGTGGACTCTGATGATGTAATGGTGGGCAGTGTGAATGTTCTCTCCTCACCTCCTGCCCAGATGGGGAAAGACATGACCTCCACTCCTCCCTCATCTCCCTCTGTCTCTGCCACTCTCTCTGGAGCAGGGTACTACACACGCACAAACTCAATTCTTTTCACTTAAACTACATTGCCAAAACGAAAAAATCGGCCTCTACCACACACTGTGTATGTGGCAAGATATATTTGAGACATGAATGTGCATTTACTGCATACTGCACAACAAAAACATGTGTCTGTGTGTAGCTCTCCAGGCAGCGGCAGTGAGGTGATGGGTCTTCAGGTGGACTACTGGACACTTCAGGCATCAGAGAAGAAAAAAGAAGGCGACAGGAGAAACACACTAAAGAGTAACTTCCGCTCGCTGCAGGTGTCCAGAATCCCCAGCGGTGGAGAGCCGATACCTCCACCTGGCATGGCCATGACCGTCGTCATGAAGGAGAAAAACAAGAAAGGTAACACGATTACATTACAGGGAGTTGTGTTTGGTTTTTGCCCCCTCACTTATGCCTTCTTTCTCCTCTCAGTGATTTTCCTCAGCAAGAAGCTAAAAGAGAAGGATGTGGATTCAAAAAGTCAGGTGATCGATGCCATCAGCCGTCTCATCTGCACCGCCAAGCACCAGCACACCATGCTCAAGGGTAAACGCACACTGTCACACAAACACATGTGATTTCAAACCAGTGCTGAAGAACCAGCAGTCAATTCAGTGTTGTGGCAGGAGGGACAGGTGTGGGGTGTGCGGACGATAACGGAAATCTTTTCTTTTGTTCTTTGAATAACAATAGTGACAGGAGTCGCAGCAGGTATAAGAATGCGGCCCCTTTAAGAGCTGCCGATCTACTCAGATCTGACGCCTCTCCCATTTTCACAACTCTTTACATTCATTTAGGAGTTTATTTAACACGTTGAAATCTGGACTTACGAACATGCTAGACAAAACGGGCTTTCTGGCATAATCTTGTGTGGTTTTGTTCATTCAAGCATGAAAGAGAACTTAATACTGATGCGCTGTCTGACCCCTGATAGCAGACATACATCTGGCTTACGTCTATTTGACATCTGCATTTACATCTGCAAGACATCTACAATACATTGTTTGCTCATCTGCAATACGTCTCGGAGATGTCTGCTGTCAGACGTCATATAGACCTCTAGAAGATGTCTGTAAGATGTTTATGATTTAGAATGGATGTAAAGCTTTTTCTAAGATGTTTAGCAGATGTTTTTACGCAGCAGATCTCCAGATCTTTAGCAGATGTATTACAGACGTTCAGACGTCTCCAAGACGTATTGCAGATGTCTTGCAGATGTAAATGCAGACGTCAAATAGACGTGAGCCAGATGGATTGTGCTATCTGGGACAGAGATTCACTGATTCTATTACACACTTACCGTGTTCACCGTGGTCTTGCAACTGTCAGAGCAGAAATGAAAACCACTGCTCTTCCTATGTTTATCTCCCCCCAAAGCATACAGACACCTCATTGGGGAAGCTCTGGCATGTGTGATTGTGTCCATCACTGCTGGTTATAGTCCAGGTACATCTTCTGTGTCCTGTCCAGGGGTCAGACAAGAAGGTTTCAGAGGTCTGGCTTAGTGCTGGGCGATATACCGGTTCATACCGAATACCGGTGTGTATTTTTGTTATGATATGAATTTTTAATATACCGCATTACTGGTGTATGTCGCTTAATCAACGTGCGGAATGCGGCGCAGTGTGACACTGTTTCAGTGGGGCCCCTTTTAACTGTTGCACTGTGACCGGCCATTCACACAGAATGCGTCTATGTATCATAATTTTTCTATATAAACATGCGCTAAACGGAGGCGTTTGGATGTTTGCGTGCATCTCGCACATGAGCGGTGACGTTACATATTTCTTTCCCGTCGCAATAGGAGCGCGCACCTCACGGCTGAATAGCAGCACAAGTGTAACAATTGCAAGTTCGCATTACGTTATGTTAAATGTACTCACGAACAAACATTTTCTAAAAACGCTCGTGTTCCCCTCATATCTGCTCAATATAAGCATATAATATGATGTGTTTTTAGTTTGAACTGTTTCTCTATGCTATGATGAGAAATAAGGATCAGTAGAGGAAGGAGGATTGACAGCGTGATGCGATCGCTTTCTGTCACGACTGAGCGTGGAGAGAAGAGAACCCAAGCGCAGGCAGGCAGTGAAGGGGTTAAACACAAGACTTTATTATAACAAAAACAGAAACAAATACCCTCGATGGGGGAAAAAAACGAAACTAAGAAATCTGTATAAACAAAACAAAGACTTCCCACGTGGGGGCAAAATGAAAAGACAGGAACAACTAAAACAAAAACTAGAAAACCACGANGATGCGCTGTCTGACCCCTGATAGCAGACATACATCTGGCTTACGTCTATTTGACATCTGCATTTACATCTGCAAGACATCTACAATACATTGTTTGCTCATCTGCAATACGTCTCGGAGATGTCTGCTGTCAGACGTCATATAGACCTCTAGAAGATGTCTGTAAGATGTTTATGATTTAGAATGGATGTAAAGCTTTTTCTAAGATGTTTAGCAGATGTTTTTACGCAGCAGATCTCCAGATCTTTAGCAGATGTATTACAGACGTTCAGACGTCTCCAAGACGTATTGCAGATGTCTTGCAGATGTAAATGCAGACGTCAAATAGACGTGAGCCAGATGGATTGTGCTATCTGGGACAGAGATTCACTGATTCTATTACACACTTACCGTGTTCACCGTGGTCTTGCAACTGTCAGAGCAGAAATGAAAACCACTGCTCTTCCTATGTTTATCTCCCCCCAAAGCATACAGACACCTCATTGGGGAAGCTCTGGCATGTGTGATTGTGTCCATCACTGCTGGTTATAGTCCAGGTACATCTTCTGTGTCCTGTCCAGGGGTCAGACAAGAAGGTTTCAGAGGTCTGGCTTAGTGCTGGGCGATATACCGGTTCATACCGAATACCGGTGTGTATTTTTGTTATGATATGAATTTTTAATATACCGCATTACTGGTGTATGTCGCTTAATCAACGTGCGGAATGCGGCGCAGTGTGACACTGTTTCAGTGGGGCCCCTTTTAACTGTTGCACTGTGACCGGCCATTCACACAGAATGCGTCTATGTATCATAATTTTTCTATATAAACATGCGCTAAACGGAGGCGTTTGGATGTTTGCGTGCATCTCGCACATGAGCGGTGACGTTACATATTTCTTTCCCGTCGCAATAGGAGCGCGCACCTCACGGCTGAATAGCAGCACAAGTGTAACAATTGCAAGTTCGCATTACGTTATGTTAAATGTACTCACGAACAAACATTTTCTAAAAACGCTCGTGTTCCCCTCATATCTGCTCAATATAAGCATATAATATGATGTGTTTTTAGTTTGAACTGTTTCTCTATGCTATGATGAGAAATAAGGATCAGTAGAGGAAGGAGGATTGACAGCGTGATGCGATCGCTTTCTGTCACGACTGAGCGTGGAGAGAAGAGAACCCAAGCGCAGGCAGGCAGTGAAGGGGTTAAACACAAGACTTTATTATAACAAAAACAGAAACAAATACCCTCGATGGGGGAAAAAAACGAAACTAAGAAATCTGTATAAACAAAACAAAGACTTCCCACGTGGGGGCAAAATGAAAAGACAGGAACAACTAAAACAAAAACTAGAAAACCACGACCAAAAACATAATAGGGGAAAACAAGGGCAAGGTGAAGTACTCACAGCAAGACGACACAACATACGAGGTACACAGTACAATCCATGAGCACAAGACAAAGAAACAAGAGGGTATTTAAAGAGAACACAAATGAGGGATAACGACACAGGGCAGGTGTGGGTAATCAAACACTCAGGGAAAGATAAGGAAACGAGAGGAGCGGGGCTAATGACGAGACACGAGAAAACACATGAGAAGTAAAAACAAACAACTCATGGTCTTCTCACATAAAACCTAAGGACTCTGCCCCGATCCCGCCACACGACTAGAATTTCATAAACAAGACGGTGGGACCGTGACAGCTTTCCTCTCACATATCTAATTTAAGCCTTCGTTTTATGATTAAAAAATATGATTTCAGGAAATCATGACGCCATTGTGACTACGTAAAACACAACAGACATCACATGCATGTTTTAATGGAATAATTGTTACTATTTTGTTTTCAACTAATACTTTTTTGGTGGATGCTCTTAACTCTTGAAGTTGGGAGCACCAGTGCTTCCAAGGAAAAATGTTCATTTCGAGCCCAGTTCTCTATTTATTTGCTTAAATATTATGTTTGCAAGTTACCTTCGCATGCTATTTAGTTGTTAAAGAAGTCTAAACATTGCAGTTATTATAGGGGAGACTGTCACTGTCACCATGACAGTATAAAAGGGCATTTTAAGTCAATCAACAGCACTATTTCCTCTCTCAATCCGTAAAAAAAAGTGGTTAAAAATACCGCCATGTACCGTGAAACCGGTATAAATCTGGAAAACACTGTTATATACATTTTTGGTCATACCGCCCAGCACTGGTCTGGCTGTGGGTGATAGCCCTGACCCTGAAAAAGAAGGTTCTTCCTCTGAGAGATTTGCCAAAGAGAGGAGCTTTTGCAAGGAAAATGAGCTTCAAGAACCAAGTCTGGCAGAACCCTCAAGATCTGCTCCTCATCCTCCCTAATTTAGCACAGTGTCTCTGCAATCAGGTAAATGCATTCTTGTTCAGGATATGGGTGTCCATCTCTACCTGAAGTGCAGACTTGTCCTCACCTCCTACTGAGGTGAAGACTTGGATTGGATTGCAAAACCAAGACGCATTGTTCTGATGTGTGATAGGTTGGAAAGTGTTAGCCACCGTGTGAGAGCCACCAAGGGAACACCTGGCTTTAAAGGGATAGTCTCGAGTTAGCACTTGTAAACTAGAAGACACACCTACACCTGTCTCTGCCACTCACATACATTTACACCAGAGTTTGATCAGGGCTGTGAAATAAATCAAAAGATTAGTTATATATATTAAACAGTGGTATTAATAATAAATGATGCACTGGATACATTTTCACAAAACAAGACGTTATATATCAGTTTGATTCTGTTGTCTTTGTTCCTCTGCAGTGTCCATTGATGGTGTGGAGTGGCATGACGTGAAGTTTTTCCAGCTAGCGGCACAGTGGCCGACACACGTCAAGCATTTTCCTGTAGGAATCTTTGGTTACAGCAAACCAGTGTGAGATGCCGGATCACTGATGAGGAGTGAAACAGAGTGATGGAGTGATTTTCCTGTGGAAATGGTGGATTTGGAAGCTTGCGTCAGAAGTAATGTTACTCGTTGTGAAAGACACAGTGACGTGTTTATTTGACAGTGTTGTAGTAGGAACTGTACAGCAGCTTGTTGCACTTTGTTGAGTTATAGTTCGTTATTATTTCTGTGAAATGTCCTGTTTTAGTTTTTGTTGTATGTACAATATTATAGGATGGTGGAATACTTGTGAGTTTGTGTGTGGTGCGGGATTCTGTTTTGCAAGTGGGAGTGGTTAATGCACATGTGGGAGGAGTTCAGTTCATGTTGCTGAATGATTATAGCAGAGCTGTGAAGACAGCTCTTATTTTTAATATCGTTGAGCAAATAGACTTGGGTTTACAAGCTTTTCTTACAGTGTCATTACATGGATGAACTGTAAACGTTTTTTAGGGATGAAACTAGGGATGCATCGATGTATCGGCCACCGATATTAATCGGCCGATATTGGATTAATTTAACACCATCGGTAATAGCATGAAAAAGGCTGATACCGATGGTTTATTAATTAACTGCATGGAGGCAATGAGTTGCATGTCTGAATAATCCAACGTTTTCTCTGAGCAAAATAATTAAATAGCAACAGTACACACTTTATTGAAGTTTATTAAAAAAATGTTCAATGTTAAGTCAAATATGAGTTAATCTAGTTAATAAAAGAAATATGGGATAGCAAAAATCACCTTTGAAGATTGTCATGTTGTTTTAATGTATTTTTATCTCAACTTGTGCGTGTTTTAAAATGTTAAATGGATCCAATTCATGTTCAGTAAAATTAATTGAATGCAGAAAAAAATAGCTAGTATTGTAAAGTACTATGCAATTGACCAATATCAGAATCGGACGATGGTTGGTTGTTAAAATCAGTGTCGGTATCAGCCAAAAAAAATCCTATCGGTGCATCCCTAGATGAAACACACATGAACAAACAGCTTGTGTGGGTACAATCGAAGTTTTATATTCATTTGAGGTGATTTATGCTTTTAAAGACCCTTTAAACGCTCAGTTCCTTGTTGTGGGGCTGTGAGCAGTTACTCTCACTTTATACAACTTAACCATGACTGAACTTATCTGACTGTTGTTTGGAGTGTGAGAGTGTGATGTGTGCGTGTCGGTCTATAGGCTTATCATTGTGTCCCCACAATGATGGTAAGTCCTAACATTCCATGTATCAGACTCCATGATTATTATTAATCAAACTAAATGATGTTTATTTGAAAATGTAAAAATGCAGAAAGGTTTGTGTGAGGGGATACAATATACAGTATAAAAATCATTCTGTCTATGGAAAGTCCCCACAAAGTACAAGTGTGTTTGTTGGAAACAGGGTCCAGTCACTGCCAGCTATCAAGGGCTCATAACATTTATTTGTGAGTTCTCTCTAAAAATCCCTTTACACAGATTTCCTGTATGTAAATATTAAGAAACGATAAAGCAGCTTTACTTATGCTCTCATTTATGAGCGTCTTCAGTATTTGTGTGTAGTGTTCTGTTCAAGGCAAGAGGAAATAAAGTCCTCACCCAGTAGATTTTATTTTGTGTCTTTTACAAAATGGTAGATGTTTTTTATTGATTTTATTTTTTCGGTAGGCTGCTAAAGTGTTTTCCCTATGGTTTCTCTTGATTTGGGCAATGGGAATAGCCTATTTTTACAATCTTCCTTCATTTAAAAAGTGAAGAAACCAGTCTGTTTAAGATGGAAATGCAGACTTTTGCACAAAGGTATTTTTGATGTTTGACAGTATTAATTCTATATGAGATTAAGCTTTTCTCCTGTTCTCTGTATATAAATGCATACTGCCATTTCATATCCTTTCTACTGCTTTCAATTGTCACACATATACTAAAATAATTGCCACCATGGCTGTGTTGTGTTTTTTTAACATTTACTATTACTTTTTCTATCTCTCTTTTTTTAAAGGAGTTGATCTCTTTTATAGACACTTTGATTTTTGTTTTGGAATTAAGATTTTCAGATATGTTAATAAGACTAAAGTGAACCAGCGTGTTCATTATTTGTGTGCAGAAATACTTTCTTTTCAGTATTTGATAAATACTTATTGAAATATTGTTCAAATAAATGATAGATAAAAATACTTTGTCGTTGTTTTCACCTTTACTAAACATTGTATGGCCTAATGTTAATGGCTGATCCCTTTTCATGTATACACACCTTGAGGTATGCATTACTAGGGGCCAAGAAATAATTTGTGTGGTGGGCCCAATTGGTGTCCTTTGTTGATTTTATTTATTATTGTTTTTCAAGGTTTTTGAGCCCCTAACATGCTGAAAAACTCACACGTGTCAAGAGTCGTCGGCCATTAGGCAAAGGTTGGCACATTGGCATGGCAGGGGGCCTTTCTGCACAGATCACATGCATGAAACTTGGTACAAGTCGGCCATTTTTGAATTTGTGAAGACTGCAAACTGTGAACTTTTAAATACTCCTTGTGGATTAGTAATTCAATTGCCAGTGGTGACATGGCGAGGCAATGAATTTATGGTAAAATCATAGAAACAGGAAGTGCTCATATCTACTGCATACAATGAGTGATTCGATCAAAACTTACAATTCTATAAGAGTTAAAGGTTTTGATTTTGATATGGAAACGGGCAAATCATGCAATACAGTAACAAACAGTAGCAGTAATAAACTTTAAAAAATAAATAAAGATATTGTGTACAGTAGAACTCACGAAGGCAGAACATTAACTGCAACTTTCATGTGTGATTACTAGAATTTTGCATGAAGCTATATCTGTTAATGATTGACTGAATAAATTTATGGTGCCAGGTTAAGTTAATCAACATTGACATTTACTTTCTTCATTGACTGTCAGGAAAAATAAATACATTTTGCATTCCTCCCAAAATCGACTATAAAGCAAGTTAGCTTTAACAAACTGAGTGTAATGAAAATTCCTCATGCCATGGCTTACATTTTACGTGGCTTGAAAGCGGTGAATCCCCTTGGAGAAAAGTTGAATATCCTTTGATGTCCAAGTGAACGCTTAAAATCAAGAAAAAAAAATTCAAATCCAGTTGCCTCATTTCTGAAATGCTCATGATGTTTGTTGGCACAGTGTGGAGGACAGAAGAAAACTTTATTTCAATATTCAAGTGTTTTTTAGGCTCTTAGTATGCCTTAATTGCCACAAAATTAAGCACACACAACACTGCTGGGGCCTCAGGTATCAACGCTGCGTACGCACAAAAACTATGCGAGTAGTATATATGGGGGACATAGTGTCAAAATGATTGATTGTGACCTTTGACCTTTTCGGGGGGGTTGAATTACTTCCGGACCACCCACGTTGTGAGGGCCCCTCCCCCTTTGCGTTGACCTTTGACCATATCCGCCCCATTGTGAGGGACTTCCCCCCTTTGTGTTGAACTTTTGGCCTTTGACAGTATCTGTCCACGTCGTGAGGGATTGCCCACGTCTGGAGTTGAACTCTTGAACTTTTGCCCGTACGGTTACCGAGCATTTTTCTCTCTTCTCCGGAGATCATGTTTGGACATGTTTTTATGATGTTGACACGTATCTTATGCGTGAATAAATAAAGNCAAATGTTTTGTATTCTATGAATAAAATAGCCGATTGATCATTATGCTTTTGTGAGCAAGCCAAAGGCAACAGCAGCAATTAAAACTTCCTACAATTATCATAAGGGAAGAAAGATTAGGAGGAATCAATACTCTGGAGGGCAAGTGTGTTATCATGTGATCATAGTATTAGTATTTTTAATTTAAATTCTACACCAAAAAAAAAACCATGTAAATAGACGACTAAATAACCTGACAGCCCAGTATTTACTATTTAAAATAACAAATGTAAAACAAATACTGAAGGTCTCATTTAAAGCTTTTAATTTTTTATCAGGTTCATATTTTTATTTAATTGGTTGTATTTTCCTTTTAGACCAACGATTTCTTCCACGTGTCAGAAATGCTGTTGAGATTATAAATGTGAGCTGTCCCGTTATGGCTGTTGTTTGTTTGCTGTTATATGAACAATGAAAACGCACAGCTTTATATAGACAGATGACATGAGTTCTAGAATTCTGCCTCAAATAAAAAAGCGTCATTCAAACATTTATAATCTGCCCTTTACAGTGCATAAAGACATTAGTAGTATATATAGGGGTCATTGTGTCAAAATGATTGATGGTGACCCTTGACCTTTGCGGGGGGTTGAATTACTTCCGGACCACGCACGTTGCGAGGGCCCGCCCCCTTTGCGTTGACCTTTGACCGTATCCGCCCCATTGTGAGGGACTGCCCCCTTTGTGTTGAACTTTTGCCCTTTGACAGTATCTGTCCACGTCGTGAGGGATTGCCCACGTCTGGAGTTGAACTCTTGAACTTTTGCCCGTACGGTTACCGAACATTTTTCTCTCTTTTCCGGAGATCATGTTTGGACATGTGTTAATGAGGTTGACGCGTATCTTATGCGTGAATAAATAAAGCAACGAGTGATTAAATAAAACAATAAATCGGCGAATAAGTGATTAAAGAAAGAATTGGTTATATAAGTGATTAAATAAATAACGAATACGCAAATAAACAAAGCAAGTAATGAATAAATAAATAAACAAATAAAACAAAGCAAGGAATGAATAAGTAATTAAATAAAGCACTCTCTCTCTATATATATATATACTGTATATAGGCTGTGATAAAACTGTGGTAAAACTTACGTTGGTTGAAAGATCACATTCCTGCCGTTATACTGAAAGGACTGTTTCAGACATTCTAGCGTTGCAAACACACCGACTCGTAAATCGTCGTGACGTTTAAGCGGTACGTATTTCAGAGTTTTCATCCGGCAGGGCGACAGCGTCGGACGTTTTAATCGGGTATGATTTGTTTTACATCCCTAGCGTGAAAATTTGGCCGGATTACGACCGGTTATTTGTGTAGCTTCACGAGCGAGCGTATTATCTCGACACAGGGATGCGTTGTATAGGATCGCCAGCTGAGGCTTTCGCCCTCGGGCAATGCGTGACCAATTGACCTGTGTGTACCCGAAGCATTCTATGGGACAAACTATAATCTCGCTATATCTCTAACTAATCAGAAAACAGCTTTTGCTACTAACATTCTAAACATAACTGCATGGAGCGGTGTCTTTAAATGGTGTCCATGATGTTGCCCCTATCCTGACTGTTTTCCTTCTGTCTGAGAAGATGCCAGTGCGTCCACCAACCAAGGGTGAAGAAAAAAAAAAATCTTTATTGCTAGTGTTCATAGCATCACAGCAGGCAGTTGGGTGATTCCTTAAAACATAAAGCAGATTTTGATTGAACAGCAAGAAACCTTAAATTGAATGTACGACATGTTAATTTCATGAATGTGTTTTATATCATGCCTCCAGGTTGTATCATAAAAATAAGTCTGCATAAGGTTTTCAAAATAATTTTTTTAGATTAAAAATGAAAGTGATTCTATCAAAGGTATGCCTTTTAACATAACTGTTTATATGATTCTAAACTGATATTCTTTAATACATTTAGAATAGTCAAATCTCGCACATCCTGTTATTACGAGTTGTGTTTGCACATCTGTTTTAGTGGTTAGTGTTAAACTGTGGCAACCCCTTAACACCTAGACACGATTCTAAGATTTACTGACATATAGAGCAAACTCTGAGTTCTTTTCAGCATCAAACCTCTTTATTATTTTGTGTTGGACATCTGATTGTGTAGCAAGGAAACTCAAGAAGTAGACATTCCATCCTACAGTAAGTGTTTCGGTTTACTTTTAGTTTAAACAAGGTTTTAATTGTTGTTGTTAAACAGTTTGCTTTAGATCCAAACTTTACATGCAAAGTATACGTTGAATCACCTTTTCTTCATTTTATCCTCACCATTTTCTTATGTTTTGTTTTTGAGTGTCTATTGAATGTACTAGGCTATATTTTCTTACACAAAGCAACTGAGCAATAGAGGTCTTCTCTGCAAGGATATGAAGTAGCTTGATTTTTTGTATATGTAAATAGCTTTATATATTTTTTCATACACGGCTTTATATATATTTTTTGTCATACACAGATTGGACAGGTTGCGTGCTGGATTGTGTACTACAGGTAAGTGGTAAAATGTAGTTAAATTTAGGAAACTTTCGACATGTGTAAATATATCCTTAAAATAAACTTAAAAAGTGGCTAAAGCATGCAAGAAAAATGGTCAACTTGTGCAGACAATGCATCATCTGAAGCGCTATGAATTGACTTCTAATGAGCAAAACATGCTGTATAGTGCTCTCAAGATAGAGATGCTCCGGTTTCAAGTGTTCCTGATTTAAAGGATTGGATGCAGGGGTGTAGCCAGATCTTTTTTTTTTTTAGAGGTGGCCAGGTAAGTCCCAGTGATTTTATTAGGGTGACCAAAACAGACATAAATTCTTAAACTTCTACTGTACTTTACACCAATTCTTCATTACACATAGTTTGCTGGTCAAAAACATACACAAAGAACGTAAAGTAAACAATTTATTTGCAATGCTTTCATGTGCCAACATTATTTTAAAATAATTTGCTAGCTATCATTTGCAGTAAGTTAGCATTTTGTATAGAAAATAAACATTGCAGTACCCCAACTTAAACTTTTGCGAAAATGTAATTAATGAATGGAATCCAGTTAAACAAGACTGATTTTACTGACCTGATCCTTTTGCTCGCGATGAACTTCCATGGTACACAGACAGTGCACTGTCACGAAGCGGTTAGCAGCTGTTCAGCTATAGCGCTCAGACTGTTTGCGTCAGTGCGTCAGCGTATGACATCATATTAACGCAAGAGTAATGTTCTCGCGTTACTTTCAGTGCATTCGCTAAATGATCTGCGCAACACTCCGTAAACTCCGACACACATCTTAAAACTGCTTCGCACAACAGAGGTGGCCAGATAGGTGGCCATCCATCATTCAGGGGTAGTCGTGGCCACCCATGGCCACCATGTATCTATGCCCCTGATTTGATAGTCTTTTTAAAAAAAAATTTACTTAGTTTATTTATCATATTCAGCCAAATGCTTGTGTTTTCATCTTTTCTTGACTGCTCTATAAGAACTTTCAAACACACATTGCATTTTAATTTGCCTTCACCTTGTCTTTCAGTGATGTAGACGTGCATCGGCATATGAAGGTAAGCCCACATGCATTACCCATTCCAAATCTCACATGTCAGCAAATGACAGACATAAAGATACACTTCTTAAATTGCATGTCCGCTATAAACCAGTGCTTCGGAAGTCATAATTTAGTTCACACTTCTCTAATAACCTGATGTGTGAATATAATTACTATGATACCCTATTTGTCTTAATGAACAGATTTACCTTACGAGCAAATGATTAAATCCTAATACCAAACTACGATATACAACGTGGATGCAACATCTATCTCGTGCTAACAACAATTTTGCTGAAGACTTTTTGACTTACATATCCAAAAAACATATTTACACATCTTAAATTGTTTTTCTATGGTAAACATTTTTATCGTTTTAACATATGCGTTTTAGTCGATAGGAAGTTGTCAGGCTTTACACTTATGTTTTATATAAGGTTTTGAAACGTTGTTCTAATATTTATGACTTTCTGCATATTCACGGCTTTGAGTCATCTACACGTTGGATTCATACATGTCTCACTAAAGCTAACCAGCCAGATGTTGTTCCATCCTCAATACCAGGAGCGTCTCAAAAGCGAAGTGGCTGAATTCGTGAGACCACGTGATTTGCTAGTCCGACGTTGTTTTTCTGAATTTTTCGTGTTTTAGGGGTTATACCATGGAGACACGAGAAGAAGATGCCGGAAATGCGTAGAAGGAAGTACGATGCTGCCAAACCGACCAATCACAGCGCTTGCGGTCCGCGTAGGGTCCGCGTTGAGTTGACGCGTTGTTACATTTTTGGAGAGGTGCGCGTCAGGCTACGGCGTAGGGTACGCACAGGGTATGCGGCTCTGCGTAGGCTACGCCGTAGGTTACGGCATAGGTCCGACGCAGAACCATAAACTGACCTGTAGGGGACTTCAGTGGAGTCTGCGTCAATGCGGGCTTCGCTGAAGACCGCATCGAGGGCACAAAGGAGGCGCTCGCGAGCAGACTTCGGAGCGCTAAAAAGACAAATGGGACACCCTACGGACTCGTAGACTTGGCGAGAATGCGCAATTTAAGTCCACGAAACCGCACGTCCACATGAAGTGCGCCATTTGGGACAGGCCCTGTGTTGTCATGGTTTCTACAGCAGTAAAAGCGGAAACCGAGGGTAACGCCAGAGACAGTGTCATTAGTGAGACGCAAGGTCTGGAGAAGACGTAAAGGCTTACATGAATCATGTGAGGCACCTCAGCCAATCATATAACAGCCTCTAGTCTGCTTTCCTGCATGCTGCGATTTTTTGACTAAAGGTTGCTGGCTTACCACCTAGTGTCTTTGGTAAAACGGATATGACGTCATTGACAGGCGACTGCCAGAGACGGCCCTGTGTCAAAGGTTAAAATAACAGTTTTCTCACGATTTACAAATACTTGGAAACATTTGAGATATTGTAAGTACTCAAATGAACAAAATACATAACATTATCTTAGTGGTTTTTGGATATTTTACTGCAATCTTTAAAATCCATCTGTACAGCTTTAATCATTGGTAAAAAATATATTCTTCATAACAGGAAACTAAACAATTATTAAATATTAATTGTTGGCAAAAAAAACAATGTTAGAACACACAGTGATTGAAAAATAGCCACAGTACCTAGAATGAAAATAAAAAAACATGGTCCTTTTTCAAACTTTCTTAAAGGTTGAGAATGTAGAATCTTGAATATTGATTATGGGAGTTATGTTCATGAAAACTCAGCTGTATTATTTTTCTTTTGTAAATATGAATCTAAATCTAGATGTGAAATCCAGAAGAAAATTGCTCAGTTATGTTTAGAATTAGTAATACTGTATACAAGCTAGAACTACCTAAAGCAAGTCTTCAATCAGCTAACATTACATTACTTATCAATTTAAATTCAGTTGTTGCCTAGTGCTTTGAGAGTCTGACTCTCTAACCGGACAGAAGTTCATTTTTTATTTAGGGTTTTCTTGCTTTTATGGATTGTCTTCTATTTGTTTCTCACTAAAGTAAAAACATTTGAGATTAAGTGCCACTTGCTAAATCAGTTGATTACAAAGTGAAACAAATTTGCTGCATTGTTAAAAGGTAACCCATTCTGAAAAGTCTATTTACCCTACACTGTGCCCCAGTCTCTGATCTGTCCACCCGAACACTCAACCTTAACTGGCCCAAGTTTATATGGCCATATCTCACCCAAAATGACAGCAGCACTTATCAGCAATATCTGTTGTAAAAATGTCAAATGTGGTAATAATGGGCATAATAAAGAATTTGTTAAAAAAATACTAGGGGAAAAATTTAAGAGAATATATGGTTTTATTATTTCAAGTTTTTTCTCTATGCTATGTACACTGATGTCAGTGGATTGTCAGAAACTATAAATTATTAACTCGAAGTATATTTAATTTAGGTACATTATTATTTTAAATATCGCTAACAGGACTGGGAGCCTAAATTTACAATATACCAAAACGATTTGCAATCATAATTAAGAGTACAAGAGAGTACCAGAACATTTTCCCCCACTTCAAGCAATGGTTTGATGACATATGTGCACACTTTTTTTGTGATAATCACACTGTATTGTTAACAACAATTGTCAACTATATTGTCTGATGGTTAATTGGATAAACAGATATTTCATAAAAACAGTTTAATAAATGTTTGTTGGATGATACAAATGTTCTATTTGTAGCAATATCTTTATGTGCGTTTTCCACATTTTGGCGCAAATGGCCTTCCATACTGATCACGCGTCCTTTTAAACACGCCCCTACACAGTTTCCACAGCACCTGGGCACGGTCTTCAACCGCATAAGTATGGTCCGATGGTCTGATTTGCTCCTCGCTCAACTGACGTAAAGCCATACCATCGCCCCATAAGGATTATATACTTCTGGCTGTTTAATACACGATCGGAGTCTCAAACGGTGAGGAAGTGGATTGACAATATCTGTATTTTAATACGACCGCACTTATTAAAATCTGGATTGTAAATTTTACCGGTGACAGTATATTTAGGCAATTTTTTTGATCCTCTTGGAATAGCACTGGTAAGTACATGCATTAGCTACGGTTCTTATTTAGGACATTTTAACACATTTGATGATGATGCAGTCTCATGAAGCAGGAAATGTACATTGGGTTACCCATATACTCATTTTCTTTTCCATCGGGACTTGTGTAAGGTAATATGGTGAAAAGAAATGTATAAATCGCATTGGTAGAGTACATTTGGGGTATTTGTTTTCTCAAAAAGCGACCAATAAGGTATTTAGATAACTTAATTATTACCTAAAACTTAAAAGGTCATGAAAAGTATGCCATAAGACGTTGTTCAGTGTGATGTAATTTAAAATTATAATAATTATGACTGTAAATTAATGGGTGGCACTGTCTATCAAATAATCACCTGTCACCTCAATAGTGTGTAATTTAAATTGTCATCTGATTGTAATTTTGTTGTAAATGTAACATTTTGGGCTATTTTGACTTTTTGTCTACTATTAAAAATAATTATAACCTTGAGCCCTTCATATAATTGTTTTCTTTAGCTGACTTACTTTTTTTGGGCATGTGTTTATATATTTCATTCCTTGTTTGCAAAATAGAAACACAATACAAATCAGTTCTGTTATTTTTAATCCTGTAACACAATTTATTTTTCCATTCTTTCTTTATATCTACAACAAGTGAGTCTAGCACACCTTTGACATGCTGACCAGGCTTTTCCGAATCCACTGCCTTTTTGTGGCCTCCCATCCCTGGGAAGTTATTGTGGCTACTGTGACTGTCACAGCCTGCATGATGTCCATGAATATGTTCACCGGGAATAACCAGATTTGTGGCTGGAACTTTGATTGCCCCAGTTTGGAGGAGGTACAATGTTGCTACTGTAAAAAAGTGTTGACTCAACTTGACAAATTTAAAGTTATTTGATCTTATAAAGTGTAGTTGAAGTTTTCAGTGCAAAATGTTCCACTCAACAAGTTATTAATTTCCACTTATACCATGGTCTTTTTGAATACTCGATTCTGACTGGCTGAAAGGTGTGCCTTAAAACCCTTTAACGCACAAGTAGCTCCAGTAAGTTTGATTACATTTGAAATTTAACTGACAAAATCACTGTAATTTTCACCTGTTTGATCTAACATTTCACTGTAAACATCAATAAAAAATTTAACTTGGAAAATGACCACGGTATAAGCGGGATAATCCACAGCTTCACTTCGGGTGGTTCTTGGCCTCCACGTCGTTTATTAAAACCCTTTAACGCACGGCTAGCTGTGGATTATCCCTTACTTAAACCACGTATTTACTTATAATTTTATAAATATAATATAATATACAAATATTTTATTTAAAAAAGTGTTTACTCTTGAATATAGTAATTTGAATTTTGTGTAGTTGGAATAACTGAATTATTTCAGTTTTAGTTATTTTATTTCAAATGTTTCTGTTATGTTTCAGTTAACAGCTTTTCTATTCCCATTTACTGCAATTTCTGCATTTTTACTACAAATAATAAGATATCTTATTTCAGATATATCATATCAGCTGTATATTAATTATATTTCTCTCAGCAGAGGATGATTAAACATCTCCAAAAACATTACCATATTCACTTGTTATGAACCAAATTTACTTTAATTCTTATATAAATTGTTTCTGAAGCGGTTTAACAGAGGTTTAGTTTTAGTTAATGTTAAGTTAATGTTGATTTTTTGTTGTTTTGTTTGAAGTCCCCATCATAGTGAATTGTTTTTGTTTAAGTTGAGCAATTGACCCTTGACTTTTATTACTTTTATTTAATAACTAGTTGTTCTTCAACAATTGCGATAGTGAAGCTAGTAATGCCGTTTTTTTAGTTATCCCTTCTGAGATCTAGGGCTGTTTTAAGGCTTTGACAATTATATCGATTTCACAATAAATTTATTCAATATAGAAAATACAGATACATTAAAAATGTGAAAATTCTGTAAATAACTACTAACAGAAATGATAGTGCACACACAGGTTCATACGGACATGGACACACAACTCCACACGCACAGAACACAAAGGCTTTGTTCAGACTGTCACCTCAAATCCGATTTAATGTGCATATCTAATTGAAATCCGATCATATTTAGTGTGAACATTTTTTACAAATCTATTTCAGGCTACATTCATATGTGGCTTGAAATCCTCTTCAAATTTCTGGAAATCTGTTTCAGTCTGAACGCTCAGATCGGATTTGAGTAGCTTTTGTCTTACGTTACGTTCTCGCTCCACATGAGACACCACGTTGAAACGTAAGCACATCAGACATCTTTACAGATATAATTCTGCTATGCTGCTGTGTGTGTGCTAGAGGAGATGCGAGCACTGAATACCAGCGCTCCATACACTTCAGCAGCAGGTTCATTTGACATGGTAATCCAGTGCAGAGGCTACACACGGTCATATTGTAAGAAAAATGAGCCGTGTTCGACTCTACACAGTGCTGCTCCGATTGATCAGCGTATGATATCACCATAAAGATATGGGCACAAGTACTCAGATGCGACAGGGAACGATGATCGTTTGGGTCTATAAAACATTTTTTTAAATACAATTATTTTCTTTCTTTCTGATTGGTTATGCTGGCATTTCGGGTGATACCCAGAGATTTGATTGGTTGCATGTGTGTGTCTCTCTGAGACTACAAGTTTGATTCGTTATCATCTTTCACTCTTGTCTACACCGCACGTGCGATGCAACGTGGCATGCAATGGCAATGGGTTCCAGTGTTGTATTTGCGCCCTTCACAGAGCCACGGGAACGTGCACTCAAGTTCATAGGAACGGATTAAAAACGCTCGCCCTGCTCCGCACCAGTATATTTGGACACATGTCAGGTCAGGTTAGGTGTCAGGTAAGACCACTACTATCAGACAGACAAGTAAGATGAGCATAAGAGACTTTACCGTCAGACACTGACAGACAGAAGTGCTCCTTGCTCTGACATTTCTTATAAATGTTTACTGTATTTTCAAAAACATTGATAGTTAATTTTTAATAATCGTACAGTGTTGATTTAATTATTTACTCAATCTTGTCATTGTTTTATCAACATCAATTTTCGTATCAGTGTTGTAATTAAGATCTTTTCATTGTCACCATGAGGGACATGCCCCGCCCCATCTAATGCCCTCCCCCAATTAATTGCGTACTCATTTTTCAAACCTGTCCAGTACTCAAAATGAAATATGATCAAAAATGCCCATCCCTATCACCATACTGCCAGAGCGACACAGAGCAGTCTGCACACAGACACATAAAGTTCAACGCTCCCTGTCATTGCCATAGAAACCAAATCAGATATTGCAAAAAAATGAGAGAGCACCACGGGATACTCAAATCGGATCTGAAAAGTTGCTATACACAGTGTGGACAATCAATCAATAAAATTAGATTTCAACCGGATATGCACAAAATCGGATTTGAGGTGAAAGTCTGAACAAAGTCAAAATACACACGAACTGACACACGCAGGCACGCACGGACACACACACACACACTGCACATTTTAGAGTGGCCTTTTATTATGGCCAGCCTAAGGCACACCTGTGCAATAATCTTGCTGTCTAATCAGCATCTTGATATGCCACACCTGTGAGGTGGATGGATTATCTCGGCAAAGGAGAAGTGCTCACTAACACAGATTTAGACAGATTTGTGAACAATATTTGAGAGAAATAGGCCTTTTGTGTACATAGAAAAAGTCTTAGATCTTTGAGTTCAGCTCATGAAAAATGGGGGCAAAAACAAAAGTGTTGCGTTTATAATTTTGGTCAGTATATATTTCCTAGAGGTAGCAGGTATAGTGTAAAGAGCAGAGGCCCTAAAACTGAGCCCTGTGGTACACCGTACTGGACTTGTGATTTGTGTGACACCTCATTGCTTATTGCTACAAATTGAAAACTGTCGGATATGTAAGATCTAAATCATTTCAAAGCTATTCCATTAATGCATAATTTTCAAGTCTATGTAAGAGTGTGCTGTGGTCAATGGTGTCGAATGCAGCACTAAGATATAGCAGCACCAATAACGAGA
>NC_079914.1:702071-757073 GCF_024868665.1 Triplophysa rosa
GCTGGCGCCCACTTACTCTCAAAAAGGAGAGTTTCCTCTCTCTCTGGGTTACCTCAGCCGCTCTCACCCTCTGCACGACGGTGAACGGCAAACTCGACGTTGCGTCATGGCAAAGCGCAATGTCGAGTATAAACACCAGCCCTCAGCACTCTCAGTCAGACAGTGCGTTGAGCTGCGCAGTCGCCAGGCAGGAAGAATGGCAGAGCCGATCTCCTCCCCGGGGGGCCTCCCCCGGCAAGGAATCCGTACTGCTAGCCATCGGACCACCCTCCGCGGGGGCGATGAAGCAGATCAAACCTCTAGTCCCCCTGTCACAGTTCTGGGAGCCTGCCCAGACTGTCAGGCTGGCTGAGGAAGGCGATCCGTCTCGGCCACGCGATTCAGTTCGCTACACGTCCGCCCAAGTTCCGCGACGTCCTTTTACCTCAGTCAGAGGCAGGGATGCCCCCGTACTTCGGGCGGAGGTCGCCTCCCTTCTGGTGAAGGGAGCGATCGAGCCCGTCCCACCGGCCGAGGTGTTCAGCGGGTTTTACAGCCCGTACTTCATTGTCCCCAAGAAAGGCGGAGGGTTGTGCCCTATCTTGGATCTGCGTGTTCTGAACAGGCACCTACACAAGCTGCCTTTCAGGATGGTCACGCAGAAGCGCATCCTGGCGTCCGTCAGGCGTCAGGACTGGTTCATGGCAATCGACCTAAGGACGCGTACTTCATGTCTCGATCCTCCCTCGACATCGGCCGTTCTGACGGTTCGCGTTCGAGGGACGGGCATATCAGTACAGGGTCCTCCCATTCGGTCTGTCCCTGTCTCCACGAGTCTTTACGAAGGTCATGGAAGTTGCCCTCCTTCCCCGTTCTCATTTCGCCCCTGCCCGTTGGGGGTGAGGACACCCCTCGTGGGCACCGGCTCAGGGCGCCTCTCTGGCAGATATCTGCAGAGCTGCGGGTTGGGCTATGCCTAACAACTCCATGACGTTCTAATACCTACGCGCGGAACCGGTGTCAGCCCGCATCCTGGCAAGGTGTGGGACTGGCAGCCGGTAGGGCATACGCCTGCGGAAGCCCTTCCCCCTCCGGGGGGAGCAGTGGCGATCCCGCCTCACTTCTTTCCCCTCGGGTAAAGAACAGGCATTCCATCCATCACTAAGCACCCTTCCAGGGGACAGGCTGGGCAGAGCAGCCCTGCCCCTTTAGGCCGCGGAACAGTTGAGTTATCTCCCACACAGCTCTAACCGGACCTAGTGCTCCAGACGTGGTAACCCCCCCTCCGTGGGCTGTTCCGTCTGATGTATCCTCATTAATGGTTCCCACCTTGGCAACCCATGACCTCCCCAGGTGGACTCCCACCTTGCGGTTAACTCCTGCAGTCCGCACATTCCTCCCATGAGTTCTCCCCTGATGGTGAGACCATGTGGTGTCTCCACTAATTCCTCCCTACGGTAGGTAGTGGCCTCTGCAGCGTTTTTCCCCCAGCGGATATAATGCTTGCCCAGTGGCCCGTACGGTGCCGGGCGGCTTCTCGCCATTTAGAGAATTAGGCCTCCACCCGTGACGGCCGGCGTTAGGGGGCTTCCCAACTTTTGTGGAAAGCTCTGGGTCCCCCTTCCTCTCACTGGAAGGTCATAATTTCGTGTTAGCATGTTCGTCTGACTCGCCCAGGCCAGTCAACGTCGCTCCGCAGAGATTGTGATGCGGCTCAGTGCTGTGGCGTTTTCCATAGGAACCCCATTCTGTCGTTTCGACACAACGTCGAGAGACCGACAGAAAGGGAACGTCTTGGTTACGGATGTAACCTCGGTTCCCTGATGGAGGGAACGAGACGTTGTGTCCCTCATGCCACAACACTGGCCGCCCACCCCAGCGGTCGGGGGAGGATGCTTTAGGCTCCTCAGACCAAAGATGAATGAATGAGCATGCTTCCCTCTTATACCCGGACATCCGGGGAGGAGCCCGGCATGCAAATTTCATTCGCCAATTTTCATTGGCCTTTTCTAAATACTCAGAAGATGATAGGTTCTCAAGACAAACCCCATTCTGTCGGTTCGACACAACGTCTCGTTCCCTCCATCAGGGAACCGAGGTTACATCCGTAACCAAGACGTTTTCATTTCTGCTCTGACAACCGCGAGACTGCGACAAACAGCGTGTGCGTTAGAATGGTGAGAGAACATTGTGCTTGGTACGATCCTTATCTTTAAACCGAACTTTTAGGACTTCAGCCGGCAAAGTTTATCCTGTCTGACTAGCGCGCATCACAGTACGTATTACGTCCAAAGGCTGAAAGCGGTCTTTGTGGCTGTTTAATCACATGTGTGCCTGACAGGGCTGTACTGTGCGACATACAGTATAACTTTATGTATTGACCAGTGTAGCACGCATGCGATACAGTTTTGCAGGTGCATTAAACAGACCCGCTTGTTTGTTTGAAGTGCGTTTGTCATTGTGCTTGTTTCTGTGTGACGTTATGGCGCACCGCTACTTTACTTATTTTTAGTCTATTTTGCGTGTGAAACTTGTTGTCCAGCTGCATTGAGTCCATATAACTAGATGTGGACTTGTGGACGCCGAGTCCTGTTATTTAAACATGCCATCTGGCTGTTCTGCGTGTCTGAGTGAATGAACAGCACATTTTAACGTGCTACACGCGTGATTCTCATAGATTTGTCTGTGTCTGCGCTGTATGAGGACATGAAAACTGAACTTTTAAAAATTAAAACAAATTTAGGTAAACTAAATGCATCATACATAAGCTGAAGTTAGTTGTTTACCTTTGAAATGATTCTATTTCTATTTATGTTTCTTATTTATATTTCTTATTTATATATATTGTATTATTATATAGCATTTTGACTGTAATATGGCAATGGAATGTACTAAATGAGTTGGTACACTGTGTTAGTTTACACAGATATTAATGTATGCACTTTCAGCAATAAATATGTAAATTTTTCTAAAAAGGAATCTAATTAGTGGTTCATTTTAAGAGACCTGTCTTGGGCTCTACCGCCTGGGGGCGGGAGCTCCAAGGGGTCTTCCGCATTTGATGCCAGGAGGTAGCTGTCCTATGCAATGACAGAAAGTTCGTCCTCATCCTTCTGTCGAGTCTGCGCGCTATGCAGAGGCGGATTAAGACTTTGTGGTGCCCCTGGGCAACAGCCCTATTGGTGCCCCCCCCCCCCACCCACCTACCTACCTACTCACAATTGATCACGCAAGAATCCAATTTCTTAATTTAATTTAAGGTTTTGTAAGAATTAAACATTCTTAGCAATTTGTACATTTTACAGTAATGAACTGTCAAAAATAACATGACATTTTTGTAGCGCATAAAAAACAAGTATTTTACAAGTATTTATCAAGTATTTTAAACAACATCTGCAGTTAATGGGCACCTGCTGACTATAATCACATTGCTTGTACTGAAAAAAAAAACACTAACACAAACAATGAGAATGAGCAACCATATTACACAGAAATTCTCAAACAATTTACAATGGAATCTCTGACTTCCATCAGTAATTGTTACCTCGTCTTTATCAGAGGACTCATCCGCGAACCGCTTTCTCTTACGTTTGCGGCAAACGTCATATTTATAAGTCTGAGTAACACTGAAAGCACGAGCAGATTCTTCTACCTCAGCAAACTGCTCTCGTAGTGTGCCAACATAAAAGTGTAGGGACTGCAATAGTTCAACAGCAGTTGCCAAGTCCATGTCGCTTTTTTGAACATGAACACTTGTTGCCTTAAATCTGCTGAGCACCCTGTGTTCCACAATGTAGTCATAATCGCTGTTTCTAGTTTATTCAGTTTACCAACGAGTGCGGCTGCATCACGTCTAGTCTCTTCTTTCTCCTTGCAATCTTCAGCCATTTTTGCAAGCTCTTCTCTAATTTCATTGTAATTTTCATAGAGCGCTTTGGTGGAGTCGGCCCTAGAGCTCCATCTTGTAGTACACAGAGGTTTAAAAGTCAAACTAATCTTAATATCACTGTTATGAAATATCCAATTCCAATGATAAGTGGATGCGCTACAAAAGCTATAAAGGGATTGTAAAAGATTGAGAAAGGATGTGACCTCATCACAGCAGAAATCTATGCTGTTCACACCAACGAGATTCAAAGAATGAGCGGCACAGGGGATGTAATGAATTAAAGGGTTTTGCATTTTCAGGTGTGCTTGAAGTCCGTTGTATTTACGGGACATATTACTCGCATTATCATAGCTTTGTCCATGGCAATTTGATAAGTCCAACCCCAAGTCTCGCACCATTTTTAGTATGCACTCTGCAAGGCTTGCACCTGTGTGGCTATGGAGGGGCTCAAATCCAAGGAATCTTTCGATTACTCTGCCCTCAACATTAACAAATCTAAAAATAAAAGTAAGCTGATCAACATGAGAAAGATCAGGTGTCAAATCCACAATTACAGAAACAAATTTGGCCTGTTGGATTTCAGTTGCAATGATTTTCTTAGTTTTTTCTCCCATTAATGAGATAAACTCTTCACAGATTCGCGAGGACAAATAAGAGGGCTTACCTTTACCTTTTTGCCCATGCTTCTTTAAATGCTCTTGTAAAAAGGGGTCAAACTCAGCAAACCAAGATAATTCCTGTCGTGTGGCGATCTTAGTTCCCTTTCTGTCGGTCTCTCGACGTTGTGTCGAACAGATGGGGTTCGTCCCTGAGAACCAATCGCTTCCGACTACTTAGAAAAGGCCAATGAGAATTGGCAAATGAAATTTGCATGCCGGACTCCACCCCGGACATCCGGGTATAAAAGGGAGACGGCGTGCATCATTCATTCACCTTTTGTTCTTCGGAGCCTTCGCTGATGAAGTGCAACTCTTGCTACTTAGCAAATTCTACATTGCCGGTTCTACGACGTGGTGCAGCGGACTGTCCCTTCCTGCAGCGACTTCCCCTGGGCATCTCAGCGGTTCCGGAGGTGTTCGAGCTGCAGACGGTGAATCACCGTCTGCATTCTAAAAGAGCTAATTTCTCCAGCGTGGCATGTCCCGCTGTTCTCTTGGGTGCGGTGTCCTCATCGAGGATGGGGACAAGCACGATGTCTGTGTCAGGTGTTTGGGGGTCCAACACGCTGAGACAGCCTTCGTGGACTCATCTTGCCCACACTGCGGGCAGATGGTCATAGAGACGTTGCGGTCACGGGTGTCTGTTTTCTCCCGAGAATCAGCCACCACCTCGCATGCTTCCCGGGCTGTGACGAGGATGGCTAAGGCCATTCCGTTCGCCAAGGCGAGCGGCGAGGGTGATATGGGGGTTTCTGCGAGCGCTAATCCGTCAGCCAAGTGCCCGCGGACCGCTCGCACCCCGTCTCGCTCGCCTCATTGTTCCCTAGCTAGCGGTGCCACACCGTCAGCGTCCTCCTTCATGCAGTCGGACACGATGCGTGATGAGGATGAGATGTCCATCGCAGCATCGGAGAGCGAATTGCTGGCATCCGATCCCGACGACTCTCTGCAGCTCCCCCCCCAAGGGGAGACGAGCTCAGGAGGAGGCGGATGTCGAGATGTCGGCCATGCTTTCCCGGCCCGCCGTGTGCATTGGGTTAGAGTGTACTCCGGTGCCTCTCCCCCAGCGCTCACGGTTGGATACGTGGTTCTTGGGCTCTGAGCGCGACTCCAAGCCGCGCCCAACCTCTGTTCCATTCTTCCCGGAGGTGCATGAGGAACTGACGAAGACGTGGAATGCCCCCTTCTCGGCGCGTACACGTCAGACCGGTTCCGTCGCTCTCTCTTCCCTCGATGGTGGGGCGGCTAGGGGTTACGTCGACGTGCCCGAGGTGGAACGTGCAGTCGCGGTGCACCTGTGCCCGCAGGCGGCGTCCACCTGGAGAGGTCGACCGAAACTCCCGTCCAAGGCATGTAGGACTTCGGCATCACTGGTGTCGAAGGCCTACACTGCCGCGGGCCAAGCTGCCTCCTCTCTCCACGCCATGGCCATCCTGCAGGTCCATCAGGCCAAGGCGTTGAAAGAGATCCACGAGGGTAAGACCGACCCGGGGTTAATGCAGGAACTCCGAACCGCCACCGACCTCGCTCTAAGGGCGACCAAGGTGACCGCGCGGGTTCTGGGTCGGGCGATGTCCACCATTGTGGTCCAGGAGAGGCATCTCTGGCTCAACCTTGCGCAGATGAGCGCGCCGAGAAAGTCCGCTTTCTCGACGCGCCCATTGCGCAGGGTGGGCTGTTTGGTGACAGTGTCGAGGACTTCGCTCAGCAGTTCTCGACGGTGAAGAAGCAGACGGAGGCGATTAGCCATATTCTTCCCCGCCGCGACTCGGCCGCCCGTAGGCCTTCGAGTTCCCGTGCGGCCTCTGCTCCCCAGCAGCCCCGGCCCCCTTCGACGCCAGCTCCGGTTCCAGCGCTCCCTACCCAGGCGGCACCCCGGAAGATACAAAGTATGCAATACTACTGTATAGGCACTCAAGATTAATATGAGGTTGCCAGAAACTGCCTGTGATCTTTAAAATTAAATTGGTGGACATAATCTGATACACAAACATAATAAAAGCATAGTAAAATTATGCAGTTCCAGCAAGTTATTTGTTGATAAAGCACAATGACAGGAACTCACATCTTTTCCTTTGTGTCCTGGCTCACACAGGACCTCTGGGAAAGGACTCATGGAACACTCCTGAATGGTGTACTCCACAAAACTAACGGAAACAGGGGATTTCTGAGGAAGAGAAACAAAATTAAACTCAAAAATAAAATTAGAATATGTTGCACTTTGTTAGATAGAAAGAAGATTGTTAGTACAGTGTGCCTTTTACGACTAAAGACGGGGTAAATCCAAGTCATAACATTTTTCAAGGCTCATCCAAGATATTTCAAATTTATTTCCTGTGACTATTAAATTTTATTTGTGTGTGTGTGCCTGCCTGCGTGCGTGCGTGCATGCTGCCTTGTTTTTATATTCTGGGGGAACCTAAACCTCAATACTCACCAACTCATGGGGACTCATGTCACCATGGGGACCAAAATTGAGGTCCCCATGGGCAAAAAAGCTTATAAATCGTACCTCTCCAGTAGAGACGGAAAAGGCAGCGTACTCTCTCTTCACCACAATGCAGCGATCCTGTCTGCTTCGCCTACAAGGACCTACGCCCCTCCTCCAGTGCCAGTGGCATGGTCTCTTTCAGCAGTTCAGACAAGCTGGATGAACTTTTGTCCCCTGCCTCGGAGAACGACGATTGGGTCGCTTCGGACGAAGAATCCTGTCCAAAGCGGTTGCGGAGATCAGCATTGACTGGTCATCTCCGATCGAGCTGGAACACACTTTCTTCCCAGAGGTTCACCAAGATCTCACTAGATCGTGGTGCGCCCCCCACTCTACCCACGCCCACAGCTCTGTCACCCACACACTCTCCTCTGTTGACAGCACGGATGACAAAGACTATACGAGGCTCCCTCTCTGGAGAAATCCTTAGCTGCCCACCTCTTCCCATCTTCAGCCAGCGGTTGAAAAGCTAGACCCAGTCACCTGTCCAAGCTGTGCCGTCTGACATCTTAGCCGCCGTCAGTCTTATGCCGCCGACGGCCAAGCTGCTTCTGCCCTCCACGCAATGGCGGTCCTCCAAGTTTTCCAGGCGAAGCTTCTCCACGATATGGACGAGACGGGGCCCGACCTGGTGTTATTCTGCGAGCTGCGCAGTGCAACAGATCTGGATCTGCGTGCTCAAGCAGTCGGAGGTGCCATGGCCAGCGTGGTGGTGTTGGAACACCACTTTTGGTTAAATCTGACAGATATCAAGGACGCAGACCGTGTTTCCATCCTTGATTCTCCTGTAGGAGAGGGTATTCTGCTGATACCAGCCATTCAAAACTGCCGCCACAGCAGAAACGTCCCAAGCCGGAGCCCACACTGCCACAGCCCCCGTAGTAGCCGAGAGCGGAGCCTGATCTGAAGTGCTCTCATCCAGCTAGGCATGCCAGTCTTCCCAGAGTGAGAGATCCCCGTCCCCGGCTGACGATCAACCCTGTGCCGACTCCGAATACCTGAGGCATGGAACCCGAGGAAGAGAAAGGGGTTAAGTCTCACCTCGGCCGAACCACCCCCGAAGATCCCGTGCTACCCAGTCCTCTGTTTTCATCAGGGCACTGGACACGATGCCAATTCTGTAGGTTATGGGCCCGCTCACACGATATGTGCTTCCAAACCCACTATCGCTGTGATAGTTAAACCCCTATTTTTAACTCCTCACAAATTTTACCAGAGGAAAGCAGCATTCCGCCAGCGCGTGTCAGCCCGCGTCCCGCGACTCCACAAAAGCTTGCCGACAAACTTCACGTTTGGCTCTCCATCCCTGGCATTTCGGAACAGATCATAAACGTGATAAAAATGGCTACTCGCTTCAGTTCGCTTGCAGGCCTCCCCGGTTCAGAGGCATATTACACTCTTCGGTCTCCAATGATCGCACACAAATGCTCAGAGCCGAAGTACAAGCCCTGCTAGAGAAAGGCATTGTGGAAAAGGTTCCCATGGCACACAGCGAGTCATTTTCCTCGTCCCGAAGAAAGACGGCAGCCTGAGACCTATTCTAGATTTACGTGTTTTTAATCACTCGCTTATGAGATGGCCATTCAAAATGGTCACTGCCAAATGGATTATGGCCCAAATTCGGGGATTGGTTTATATCGGTGGATCTGAAAGACGCTTATTTTCAAGTCCAGATAGCGCCCTGCCACAGACCGCTCTTGAGATTTGCATTCGAGGGGATGGCTTACCAATACACAGTCCTTCCCTTCGGGCTTTGGTAAATGTACGTGGGGCGCTTTCCCCCCTGTGACAGGCGGGCATCCACATTCTGAATGATCTTGATGACTGGCTTATTCTAGCCTGGTCGGAACAAGAGATATGCACAAACAGGTTCGCTGTCCTCAGGCATTTGGAGAAATTGGGGTTCAAAATCAACCTCGCCAAGAGTTTGCTAACCCCCACAAATTTCATTTTTTGGCATGACGCTCGACTCCACACGGGTTTGAGCCTGGCTAATGCAGGAACGCGCCTCGGTAGTCAAGCGCTCTGCGGCTTAGGTTTTACTCTGCAGAGTAGGCTCTTTCGTCCCGCTCAAGAAGTTTCAGAGATTGGCTGCGGCATCCCCCGTCATTCCACTGAGTCTGCTCCACATGTGGCCGCTGCAATTTTGGCTGAAAGCGAGAGTCCCTCCTCGAGCATGGAAGTCGGGATAGCTAATGCTCAAAGTGACGCACGACTGCACGAGAACTATGCTGCCCTAGAAATGCTAAACGCTTCCTTTTTGGGGGTCAGCGGCATGTCCACTCGGTCAGAGCTACGCACGTCCCGGGCACAGTGAACACAGGGGCGGATATGCTATCTCACAGTGGCACAGGGAATAGAGAATCCATTTGGGCTTCCAATCGGGATGCACTTTCTGATCGTTAAATTTTTCAGGGGCGCAAGGAGATTAAATCCTCCCCAGCTGCGCTCGGTCCTGCTCTGGGATCGCTCCATTGTCGTAAGAGGTCTGCGCGGACCACCGTTCGAGCCGCTCTAGTCTGCTGACTTGGGATCCCTCTCTCTAAAAACCGCCCTCCTCCTTAAACGAGTCAGAGATCTGCATGCCTTTTCGGTGGAACCGTCCTGTCTAGAATTCGGCCCTAACGACAGTAAGGTGGTCCTTAGACCAAAAGCGGGATACGGTCCCAAGGTTTTATCTTATCCACCCCATATAGGGTTCAAGTGGTCTCTCTGCTCGCTCTCCTCTCGGGAAACAATGAGTAGCCACTGCATCCGCTCTGCCCAGTCAGGGAACTACGAGTGTACACCGACCACTCTGCTCAGTACAGAAAGTCAGAACAGCTGTTTGTAAGCTTCGCATGCTTGGTTTACCAATCTCGAAGCAGCATTTATCCAGATGGATTGTGGATGCCATCACAGCTGCTTAAGAATCCTTGAATTTGCCGTGTCCGTTAGGGGTGAAAGCACACTCTACCGGAGGTATGGCTTCCTCCGGGGCATGGTCCACGAGGATATCTATGATGGTCCTCGCCGTCCACCTTCACCAGATTTTACAGTCTGGACGTACTTGCCCTGCAAGCACAGATCTTATCTGCCTGATTAGGGCTTGGACACTGAATGTTATGAGCCGCTGTATGCGCTCATATTATTTGGTTATACTGCTGTGCTAGTGCACATGTGGTGGGCTCCGGTGAGCCTGCGCTCCCGCTGCCGGGTTTTTAGGGCACCTACGAGTGCCCAATCTCTGGGTCACACACATTCTTCAAGTCTGTTGTAACACGGCGTGATGGGATATGATTCCCATAGCATTTTGCTAAACACAATACGAAGTGAACCGTGTGGAAAGGGAGCGATAAGGTTACTCACATAACCCCGGTTCCCTGAGATAACGGGAATGAGCATTGCGTAGCAGGCAGTGCTACAGTGTCACGCAGCGAGTCTTTACATCACACTGCAGTCGAATATTGTACTGAATGGTGTTCCGCCTGGACTTATATAGGCGAGCGGTGCCGCCCAAAATGGCTGGCCCAAACGCCATTAGTCTGTGATTTTCACAGACGTTAACAAATACCCGTGATAGGAATCGTCAGTTTTCCTCGGGGGCCGGGGTCGAACCACTTAAGGCTGTACTAGGGTCACCGAACTCCCGGAGTCCAGTGTCGTGGTGACCGGCTTCCCGTCGATGTGCATGACCCTCTCCAGGGCTTCCGACGGCAAGGTGTTGTGCACGGCGCAGCCGGCTAGCCAAGCCCGGGGTCCTGGGGAGGCTGGTTCCGTCTGCATTGGCTCGTCTCGGGGGGAGGGGGCCGCTGGTCTGTCTACCGGTCTTAAGGTGCCCTCCCGCAGATCCCTCATTCTAACCGGTCCTTGGAAGCATCGAGGCAGGGACCGCAACAGGCGGTCGATGATCACCTTCTCAGCGACCTGGGATGCCGTGGGATTATCATGCAGCAGCCAGAGGTGGGCTAGGCGTGTGATGTGCGCAGCCTGGGTGCTGATCGGCACTACTTCCGTGTATGTCCACTCGTGAAACTGTTGGGCTGCGTTGACTGGGGACACAAACCGACCCGGGCGAGGATTTACCTTTTCAACATGCCATAATCCGTGTTCGAAGGGGCCGGCATAGAGAAGTATGCTCGTTGGGCTTTCCCGGTCAAAAACGGAGTTAGAATCTGTACCCAGTCGGCTTTATCCCAGGCTTCCTGGACCGCTATCACCTCAAAAGTATGTAGGTAAGCCTCAATGTCGTCCAGGTCGCCAAGTTTGGTGAGGTGGTGGTGTGCCGATCCTTGGCTGTCGGGGAGAGGTATCCTGGCGGCGGTGGCTTCCGCCACGCATCCGATCGTTTATTCCATCCTGTCCTGCCGTATAGTGAGCTGTCCACCAGATGTGGCGAGCAAGACATGAAACGAACACTTCGGTGAGGTTTAAAGCCCCGGAGGGTGGTTTATTTACAAGATTTTTGTGGTGAAGAGAATAGCAGAGTGTATCTGGGTGCTCTGTGCGGTCGGTGAGGGATCATTAGTGCAGGGAGGTTTCGTCTGCTGGTCGTCAGGCACTCGTATCTTTGAAAGAGGGGAAAAGAGGGACAGGATCAACACACACAGTAAGTATGGAGTCGTAGCTAACCCTCTCTCTGTCTTCTCCCGTTTTTATCCCATCCGGGAACGAGCTGCAGGTGCTGACGACCAGCAGGTGTATGCGGTGATTGCTTCCGTATCCAATTCCTGATTGGGAAATGGGTGACTCGCCACACCTCCTTCTCAACTCTGTTGTCAGTTTTTCTCCCCCTCCCTCAATGTTTTTGCTCATTGCTCAGCTAAACTGTGACCTCTAGACCTAAGAAGCTGGTTGATAAAATGTCAAGAGGTGACATTGCAGCTACAAAATACAATAAAGTTTAAGTAAGGGATAATGTATATTTGGACGAATGCTGGTAACCAAACAGTTCTTGGACCCATCGACTACCATAGTCTTTCAGTAAATATGATTTACACTAGAATTGCATAACTTTTTACTTTTATGTGTTCTGTGTTAGTTAAACTTTTGGGCTTCTTTTCTTATTTTTTAAAGGACTTATTTTTTTAAATGCACTCATAGGCTGTGTTCAAATTTGAAAGACAAAGTTGACAACTTGCAGCGTTGTGGTTACAACTATCAGCTGACAGTGACTTCGGAGGCAGCGTTTGTCCACGAAGGCAGCTCAGAAAAAAGATTCAGGCTTCAGGCAGCGTAACAGAAGTCTATTTGAATGGACTCTGCGCACAATCGTAGTGACAAACTTCCGATGTTATCAGAAGTTGGGGTATCAGTCTCCAGTTTAATTTCTAAAACGACTTAACATACCAAAACAACGACTGTGGGAAAACCACATTTCTGTCAAATGTACTATTAATAAACACCAGCCGCTGTAAAAAAAACTAGCTCTTATTCCACGGATAAAGTGAATAATCTCACGTTACGCATTTTCTCCCGCATGAGTCCATTAGGCTGTACTCTAAGGAAAAGTTTAAGACTTCACGTACCTGAACAACAACCAGGGAAAACCAAATTATATATATTTTTATCACCGATATCAAACATTGCGCTGCCTTGAGCTGAGCTGTTTCCTTATAATGGACTTCTATGGAGGAGAAAACGCGTAAAATGATTAATCTAATCAGTGGAATAACGTCTCGTTCCTTTGACAACTGCTAGTGTTTATGGGCCACTCTACAGAATTTGTGTAAACTGCTGTCCCACATCAAAAAAAGCATTCAAGTATTCAAATCTTGGTTGTTTACTATGATCTTTCGAAACCCACAATAATATTTTTTAATATCAGTAAGCTTAATATATATAAAATCATCATTTATTTGGTACTTTCAATTGGGAGATGGGTGTCCCAAACCCCTAAATTTAAATTTATGAAAATTATATTTAAAAAATGTTTAGCATTTTTTTCTATTGTTGTTTTAAAAAATATATATTTTATTTTTAAATGATTAAACTTTATGTAAAAAAAAATGTGTCCCGGATTTTCATGTCACTACCGAAACAGTGTATATTTTAGTCCATTGGCTGAGACTGATTTTAGCCACAACTCTACATTTTTTATCAAGAATCATTACTGTGTCCCTCTCTCTAATAGCTACATGGTGAGTACATCAGTCTTATCATTTTGGAGTAAATGTGTTCAAAAGTCTGAAAGTGTGTGTGTAACTTTAAGGAACGTCACTATCAAACATCTTTTTTTGCAATTATAAGCAAACTTTTTTGGGAGTTATTCCATAAAATGCACTTTTTATGTGTGTACATCTGTTCAGAACTGTGTACGTATCACTGGGTGTCATTGTTTCGGTAGTGACAAAAATTGATTCGGTAGTGAGAAAAAGGGAAAATTAATCCATACAGTACTCCGTACAGTTATGCAAATCATTAGTACTTTAGTATGTTTTAGTAGTGATATAGTATGTGAGCTGTAGGTTTTCTATTAGATATTTACTGTCAGATGTGTGTCTGACAGCAGCTTAGCCACAAAGGGTCCTGAGGGGACCTAGGTCCCCTCATTTACATGTACGACCCCCCAGATTTTTGATTGCTTAATATAAACAATAAGGGATTGTTGATTTGTTACTCTGGTTGATCGACCAATCAGTGCCCCCCCGCTGTTTTCAAAGTTATTGATTTAATTATGTCACGTGTTGTGCATAGCATCTTTTGCCAAGAGTTTAATTTGTACGCTGCGATGGCGGGTGCCCACAATAATACTTTTTTTATAAATTACGAAAAGATGAGCAAGAAGAAAATGAGTAGACTGCTAAAGATAACGATTACACTGCATTTGACTTCTTGTAGTTTCGAAAGACTTTTCTCAACAGAAACTTTTCTCACCCTCAAACACTCCACCTTGTCACGTAAAAGGTAAGCCAATGGTTTGACTGAGACCTGTTTTTGCCAAGTGGTTGATATCCTTAGGACAACATCATGTTGACCCTGGGACAACATTTAAATCAACCAAACAGATTTCAAAAATAATTTACAGTTTATTTTAAATTTAATCTTAAAAGGATTAGGTGCTTCTAGACCATTGTTTTTCACTTATCATTTCCCTCTGATTTTAGGGGTAAGTTATGGTTAGGGTTGGGGTTTGGTGTGGGTTTAGGTTTTATTCATAAAAATGTTGTCCTTAGGTCAACAAAATATGTTGTCCTGAGGACATCAACCACCTGGCAAAATCAGGTCGAACGTTTTGACTGGTAGCCGCCGAGCTACTGCTGTTCTTAATCTCGACTCCCCTCTGCATATTTTATATGCGTCTCTTACCGCTTCAGAGGTTTGTTCAATTCACCCGTAAGAGCCCTGCGAAGTGGGCATAAGGGGAATTGAAGTGCACGAAACGTGACTACTAACGTTACCCAAATCTCATGGTTGCGGTTAAATAACCCTTCAAACTTCCGACGAGGACCAGATTAAGAACCGCTAGGCTATGTTTATGTTTGCTAAAACCGTGAAATGATTTTAAGGGCCTGATTAGACAGAACGCGTATTTTGCTGTGAGATGCGACTCTTTTGAATTGTTTTCAGTTGGCAGGGACCCAGCAAACACAGAACGTTCCTCTAACGTTAGTTTTTGGTTCCCTTTTGGTTATTTTTTTGGGAACCAAAAAATAACGTTCTAAGAACGTTCTTTTCAGGTTTTATTTTTTTGCAACCAGAAAATAACGTTCCCAGAACGTTGCAGGCTGGTTTGTTTTAAATAACCAGAAAATAGCGTTCCCTGATGGTTATTTTCTGGTTATTTTTTTGCAACCAGAAAATAACGTTCTCTGATGGTTATTTTCTGGTTATTTTTTTGCAACCAGAAAATAACCAGAAAGTAACGTTCCCTGATGGTTCTTTTTTTGGCTATTTTTTATGGTAAAAATAGTCAAAACTGGTAAACGTCAGTGACATGTGCAATACATAAATTATAAGATCACATTGAAAACCAAATGAAATTAATAAATGTGCCCTTTAATGGCTGAAAATAATAAACTAGTTAAGCTAAATGAAAATACAATCATCTATATCCATGTGTATTTCTTTAGTGTGGTTGTCTGTTACTGTATGTGTGTGCGCTCGAGCACGTGCATTCTCCGCTCTGCCGCGCACTCCCGTCATTTAAAAATTAACGGTCATTTCGTTTTACCTCACCGACTAACACATTAGTTTAGCGGTTTATTTATTTTAATTTTTTATTTAAAACCGTACAGATTTGAGAGTAGACTTATATTTTCGTGATTTTCGATTGATTTGACACATCTAAATCAACAGACCATGATGAAAGGACTGAAACTCAGGGCTTTTGATTGTTATATCTAAAGACGGAGCCGCGCTATACTTCTGTGGTGAGACAAGAATATTGTTAGCCTGAAGATAATTAAATGTTTATTCTTCTGTCAATAAAAATCTGCTTTAAATATTGTGTTGAAGTCATTGGTTATTTTATTTCGATATCTATAATGTCTGATGTTGAGGTAGGCCTACACACAGTGTGGTTTTATTAGAAATGATATACTGTGCTGTTTAAATCGAAAATTAGGCTACTTTAGTGATGAAAAAGGAATTATTAGGCTAAAAGAATAATCTAATGCATTGATTTCATCCTCCATATTGTGTGGGATGATGCAGTTTACTTATTTTAATTAGATTAGATTGCGATGGATAAAAACACAGCATGGATGTATTCATTACTGACGTGTAAATGGACCGAGAAAAATATTTTAGGCTAACGTTCTGGGAACGTTCCCATAACGTTAGTTTCTGGTTCCCAGAAAGTTTTTTTAAGGTTTGTTTTTGGTTATCTTTACGGAAATAAAACGTTAGTTTCATGGTTTCTATAACGTTAGGGTAACGTTCCCCTAACGTTAGTTTTTGGTTCCCAGAACGTTATGGGAACCAGAAACTAACGTTCTATTAACGTAAAGAAAACTTTCCTGGAGAACCAAAAACGAACCTTAGAAAATAACGTTCTGGGAACCAAAAACTAACGTTAGGGGAACGTTCTGGGAACCAAAAACTAACGTTAGGGGAACGTTCTGGGAACCAAAAACTAACGTTAGGGGAACGTTCTGGTAACCAAAAACTAACGTTAGGGGAACGTTCTGGGAACCAAAAATTGTTAGCTGGGGAGCGTTTTGCGCGCTGCTTATGCGCGCCCGGTGCCTCGCATTTCTGCCGCCTGCTGCGCCTCGCGTTTTTGGAGGAGCGCTCAGTCTGAGCGCCTGAAGTTGACAAAAACTCAAACTCGCTTGACGTCATGTGCGCTTTTTTCCATTGTCCAATCGAATGAGTGGAGAGGCGGGGCTTCCCTTGTGGCAACGGAAGTTTACAGATGCTCGGAACGCCTGGAGACATGGAGGAGAAACTTGTTGTGGCTGTTTCGGGTTACCCGGAACTCCCGCAATAATCCTTGACTGACAGGACAGCTGTTTCGGTGGTTACCTAGCAACATAAAAAAAACGTTGCGCGCTGCTCTTTTCAAGAGTCACCAAAAGAGCAGCAGGGCGCGCCTCGCGTTTTCGAACATGAAAAGCGTGTTCTGTGTGATCGCACGCTAATACAGGTGCATCATTTTAGTAATAGATAGAAACCTATACATAGTGAACCCCTCATTTACAGACAGGCCCCCTCAAAAATAAAATTCTGGCTACGCCACTGGCTATATGTGCTGGCTGCGTATGTTCAACATAGTAAGTTATTTGTATTAACATAAAATGTTGAAAGTCTGATTCAGCTGTGCATATTAAATATTGAGATCACTACCAAAACATATCACTACTGAAAATGTGTGTGTCACGACCGAAACATGGGATGTTTTGACAAAAAAAGGAAATTAAATTATCAACTAATGTTTGGTTCAATGCACTGTATATATAAACTAATGAATCCTTTACTTTTAAATCAGTGTGATCAATTTTATGCCTTTCACAAAGATTGGAAACAAAATACAACAAATCTCATAAATTACACTTATTGCAATTATTATTGAAATATTGTTAAAATTGTAACTGTTATTGATTTACATGTGGAAACATTTAAAAAAATAGTTTTTGAAATTACAATATGAAAACCTGTTTTCATATTGTGCAACCTGAAAATAATTATAGTAATTGTTCAGTTAGTTTTCATATTGTAATTTCAGAAAAATTTGGAAAATGTCTACCTTCGGTATTATACAATCTGTAATCTGGGGAAAAAACACATTTTTTCAAGATGTTTCCAACTATGATTTTGCACCAATTCTGTAGAATGGCCCTTATACAAGTACAGTGAGGGAAATAATTATTTGATCCCTGCTGATTTTGTAAATTTGCCTGCTTACAAAGAAATGAGGGTCTATAATTTTTATGGTGGGTTTATTTTAACTGATAGAGACAGAATATTTAAAAAAATCTGGGGAAAAAATGTTATATAAAGGTTATAAATTGATTTGCATTTCAGTCAGGTCTGGACCATGGTGGTGGAGAGGTTGAAATGGAAGATACAGATTCTGTTGGCAGGCATCTTTTATATACATAACAATCTTATTTAGGAGTACTTTCTTAAAGTGACAGGACTAATCTGTGGTCCATATAGGCACATAACCAATCTGTGGAGCCAGAATTCTTGCTAGTTGGTAGGGGATCAAATACTTATTTCACTGACTGAAATGCAAATCAATTTATAACCTTTATATAACATTTTTTCCCCTGATTTTTTTATATTCTGTCTGTATCAGTTAAAATAAGCCTACCATAAAAATTATAGATCCGTCATTTCTTTGTAAGCAGGCTGTGGCGAGGAAGGCGTGACGGGAGCCGTGATGCGGCACCGGCGCACGCACAGCTGATTTCCATTATCACTCACTCACGCCACCGGCCCCGCCCCACGGCTCCCGTCCCGCCTTCCTCGCCACATACAGACATCGCCCCTTACAGGCCGGGGGTACCACCGAGACTGTACCTACAACACCCACCCAACCAAACCCTCGTCATCCGCAGTGCCTGGGGGTATGTACGGATGAGACGAGAAGCGGAGACGGGAGCACGAGGATCAACAGGGACGAGAGAGGGGAGAGAGGAAAAAAAATGTTTTGGTCCGGTTCCCTGACACGCTGTCGTTCGGTCCTCAGCCCAGTCGAGAGGCTCTTCCTCGCGGTGCCACGTTGTGGTGCTGGACATTCGGTGGAGGGCCCGATCCCCGATGGCTTCTGGCTGAGGGCAGCCGGCAACGAGTTCACCGTTTCCTGTTCCTCGCCATCATGGCTGTTGGCAACAGGATTCCAACGGCGGCAACTCCTTTGCTCCCTCTATAGCCACCATCCCACCTCGTCCCAGGAGCACGGCCACGAGCTCTTCGTCCCCACCGATTCCTCTCGCTCCAGCACCACTGCCTCGGGCAGCCGCTGGCGCATGTCCCTCGTCCGCGCTGCCCGAACTCCTCAGCACCGCGAGGCCGCTCGGCGGCGAGGGCTCTTCGACAGCATGTCCCTCCTTCCTCCCGGGTTTCGGCACCAGTGTAATAAAGCTCAATAAAATGGAAGGAAGGAGGCGGGAACCGGCGAACATTCAAAACATTTAATCAAAATAAATAAACAATAAATCCTGCAGTAAAAAGGCCGGCAGCCCCTCACGGATGACTGCCGGCCACACGAACATAAATACATAAACAAAACTTAACATATGTCCGGGCCCGGTCCTCTCTCGTCAGCAGTCCCGTCGATTCCTCCCTTTATGCTTCCAATCTCCTCCATGGGTGATGCGGGACCGGCGCACGCACAGCTGATTTCCATTATCACTCACGCCACCGGCCCCGCCCCACGGCTCCCGTCCCGCCTTCCTCGCCACACAGGCAAACTTACAAAATCAGCAGGGGATCAAATAATTATTTCCCTCACTGTAAGTAAGAGTAAAGTTAGAGATGTGGCTTTCCCCAGTCGTTCTTTAGTTATGATAAGTAATTTTAGAAATTAAACCAGAAACTGATATTCCGACCTCTGACAACATCGGAAGTTTGTCACTATTGTGCACAGATCACATTACAAAGAGAGAATGTCTTTGCAATAACTAATCACATATTTAAAAACTGCAATACTAATTTCTCGCTAGAAATGCAATCAAAAGTTACTGAAAGTGAAAATTAAATGTACATGTGTAACGGAGGCCAGCTAGTGAAGAGCTGTGCAGTGTGTAAACCTCACTCCCCGACCAACAGAATCCTGAGTGTTTTTAAAACGCCAACCCTGCCTTTTTTTAAGTTGAAAGAAGTTCAACTTTTTTGGAAAAAACACCCTAGTCAGACACCTTTTTCACAGCTAACCAATGAAGTAGCAAGTAGTGAGACCTGTCTTTCCATAACAATATGTGGGGGAAGGTGATTGGTCGAGCAGCATCAAGCTCGAAAAAATTAAATGCCAGCTAGTGAAGAGCTGTGCAGTGTGTAAACCTCACTCCCCGACCAACAGAGACGCTCTAGCGACAGACGCTAGGGACTGCGGTCTTTAGCCTCCTCGTTAGAGCACCCGTCTCCCATCCGGACCGACGCCGGGTCAAATCCGGGTCACGGCACCAATGTAACCGGTCCTACTCGCCCCGCTCTGCGCGGGCCTCGAACTGGCGTCGGTCCGGATGGTAGACGGGTGCTCTAACGAGGAGGCTAAAGACCGCAGTCCCTAGCGTCTGTCGCTAGAGCGTCTTTGTTGTTGGGCGAGTGAGGTTTACACACTGCACAGCTCTTCACTAGCTGGCCTCCGTTACACATGTATTCAAAACTATGCTCCAACTGGTGTTTCGGCCACCATTTAATATTTTCGAGCTTGATGCTGCTCGACCAATCACCTTCCCCCGCATATTGTTATGGAAAGACAGGTCTCACTACTTGCTTGTCATTGGTTAGCTGTGAAAAAGGTGTCTGACTACGGTGTTTTTTCCAAAAAAGTTGAACTTCTTTCAACTTAAAAAGGCGGGGTTGGCATTTTAAAAACGCTCATGACTTTTTTGAAAACAGTTAGTTTCTTGCAACAGGAACTTTGAACAGAATGACACAGTATCACAGTATAATGAATACTTATTTGGCATCCATTGTAACCTGATGGGCTGCTCGGGTAATAGTGTCCACAGTGAAACTGACAGGAAGTGTGCTTTGTCTGTTATATTTAATGAGGGTCGTCCGAGCAGTCGACATGGCTTCCTCACTGTCCACAGGCAGCAGCAGAGGGCAGTCTGGACAGGTCAACTTTAACTTCTCTGGAGGGTCTTAGGAAAGTAGAAGTGAATTGTGATACATAATGATGTGCATGATATGGATATATATATGAGATGATCTACAGTTTCCAAGAATGAATCAATGAGTGAGTCTTATCGATGTAAACATGATCATTGAGTGTTTTAAACTTAGCAACTATGTCTATAGTTACTGTACATTGCACCTTCCCCAAAGATCTCTGTTGACTAAACTATAAAGTTGGTGCTTTTGTTGCCTTTACTTTCTAGTATGCAGTGAACTCATTAAAGAGGAATAAAATTTTGACCTGGGAACAGCGTGCAGTCATAGCTGTAAAGGTAAGAGAAGCCCTCAGGTGAATGCAGTACCGTAGTGTTACAGTTTCCAGAGATTTGCTACAACACAAGAAACACACATTGACTTTTCAGTCAACTTAAATCATTTTGTTCACACACAGTCTCTGATCTCGGAGAGATTCTGCTAAACATTACTGTGTAAAGTATCATTTTTGTTTATCATGCAATAGCACTTCCATAAAAATACTTCAAATAACCTTGAATATTGATGTTAAACCAGAAGCAAAATACATGAATAAACTATTTGAACGCAAAATAAGTTATTAATGCTTAATTAAGTTATTTGGCTATATGTTTTGCACACTCTACACAGTTCTGGTTAATCCTCAAAATTTGATCAATATCTACGGAGAAACGTTACAGAGATAAACAACGTTTCTATTCTCTGAACCAGAGAATTTAGATTTAGATTTTATCCTCATTTTAGACATCCCCTGTTTAGTAGAAGCAAATCATATTTTGTGAGCAGGAAGGGTCTGAAGTCTTACTGTTTCCATAAAAGGTCGTATAGGACATTTCTTCCATGATTTTGCACTCAGGACATGACACTTGGTCTCTAGAACATCTAAATCCAAATAATAGACTTTTCCCGCTGGAACCTATGGCACAACAAAGTGGACTGATATTGATAAAATAAAAAAAACTCTTATGAATAATATCATTTTTCTGTCTCTGAATCTATAAAACATTTTACGTTACTAATAATTAATGTAATCATCTTCTAATGTCGTGGTTGCCTTTCCACTGGTAAAAATAACAGTTTACCAACCTGTGGATGTGCCTGGACGTTTGAGATTCTATTAAGGGCAAATTTGTAACCTGTTTTTCGGTCATCATTTATGTACGTGGTGGCCAGTCGAGACAACTTCTCCACGACCTTGTCATCACAGGCAATGTGCATTAAATTTGTCCCATGGACACACAAAAGATTTGTGGTCAGAATAATCCAAATCAGAGTCAACATCTTTCTTATTGCGATCATGGTCTTGCAAAAGATAACCAGTAAAACCTCATTCAGCTGAGTATCTGTGTGTATAGGGAGATAAATGTGACTTTGGAATCAGGTTTGATAAAGATTAACAGGTTGATCAGTCTGCAACCTCATACAGCTACAGTGCAAATAGTGTGTGCGTGTCATAGGTTTGGGTTACGTTGAGCACCTGTACATATTACTAACATTTACTAATATTTATTAATATCTAATTTCTTGTAGTATCTCGTGCATAATATTTGAATAATGTCTAACACAAATCCTGTTCATAAAGCTCAGTACAACTCTGATATCATAAGAAAATCAATATGAACATGTAAAAATTCTTATGGATCTATATTCAGAGAATGTAGATTATTTGCTCTATCTGCACTAGTTATACCTAATCAGGCCACATGATGGCGCTGGTATAAAGCAATAATATTGAACACAGTACACAACAACACTTCTGGAAGTGAAATGTTATTTAATCAAAAACAGAAACAGAAATCTATGTAAGATTGTAAACTAAGAAGTAAGAATTAAACATAAAAATTCAAGTAATTATATTTTACACTCCAAGTGTACATGTTAATGGTATTTCAAGTGTATTTAATTGGATGCTCATATTAGGTTCTTTACAGCAATGTTTAGTTTACGAAAAAACATTTATTCAAATGATCTTATAAGAATCATTATCTTTTATAAGCTAAGAAACCCGTTTCTACTGCAGTTAACCTTGTAAAAAACACAGAAAAGTTCTGCAGATGTTAAAGGTTATTTACTGAACTATACAGACCAAAGCGTTTCTTCTATCGCACCTTTATTTTTAAGTGTCTGTTTTTCCATGAATGGATGAATTGATAAAGTAGGAAATGTTGAGGGGTTTGTCTTTTATGTTTCTATACAGCTAGGAGTGCAGTATATAGAGGGTATGGACGTATCGTCACTTTACCACGTGAGCAAGCCGGAGCGTGCCCTTCTGGGTGGCAAAACACTCAGCAAAATGACTGCTTATATCAGGAAACGCAATAGAGGGTATGCACGTGTCGTCACTTTCCCACGTGAGCACGCCGGAACGCGCCTGCTTGAGTGGTAAAAGCAAAATGAATGGTTACAATATCATTAAACGCAATTCCGCGCAACATTTCAGTGTCCAGGAACACCCGATTCCTATGTACGTCGTAGAGAAGTCGTAAAAATCATCGTCGAGTCCAGCTGCTTGTAGTTTCAGCAAATAATTGCATGTTTTAGTCCCGGTTTCTTTGTTTCTCCTATTCTCCCTTACGAAAATTGACCATGGTTTTACTATGGTTAAAATTGAAAAAAAACATGGTTTTACTACAGTTAAAACAAACAAACAAAAAACATAGTTACTGTAGTAAAACAATGGTTATCACAAAATAACCATGGTTTTGACAACCATTTTTTTTGTAAAAACCATAGTAAACGATGGTTACTGTAGTAAAACCATGGTTTTGCCCTAAGTAATCAATGCACCAAAAAACATGGATACTACACTTGCACCACAAAAAAACATGGTTCATTTTCGTAAGGGCTCCTCAGCCAATATGCTGGGTGTTTGGCCACCCAGGGGAGCGTATCCCAGGGCGTGTCCCGACATTTTCACGTGGGAAAGTGACGTAGATGCATACCCTCTATAGGCTTGTTCATGGCAACCTTATAAATTACCTTTCTTTTATATGCTTACACCTAACTTGTAATACTTTTTAAACAAAGCAAACCGCTGCCAAATGTACATATAGGGAAGAAAACAAGAAAAATAAGAAAGAAACTAAGAATAATAGTGGGCTTAAGATTTCATAAAGCCTCCCTATCATCCCCAGGACTCTACATACGTTCAGTGCACAATAGCGCTACAGTTTTAGTAAACTATCACCTTACATATTAGTCGATACACTGCTTACCGCAAAATTTGAACTAAAGAAAGTATCTCACTTTGCCCTTTTTTGTCTCACTTTTTTTCGTAAATCTGATAGACACTTGAAAATCACACTTTTGTATGTGTGCGTGTTTGGGGGCGTGTTCGGGAGCGCGCATCTCTCAAACACACGCGCAGCTTTCATTCAACAGCACACACACAGCATAACACACGTGAAGGCTGTGAGAGCTGCAAGGGATGAAGAAGAAGATGATGACGTTTATGAGGAAGATCTGCTGTTTTCTGCTTTTCTGTGTGTTTGACGTGACTGTTACCCGCAAGACTGAAGACGCGCAAACTCTGGAGAAAATCGAGGGCGCGCGCTGCGTCTCACGCTGCCTCGCGCTGCACATCACTCAGATTACTGCGTCATTCACACACCTGCAGGTAAGGGTGACTTGGAGTATTTATTATTATTTATTATAAGTTTAATTCTGTCTAAATAAATGCTTGAACAGTTTGGCTAGAGGAAAAGCTATTTACATTTTTACTTCGCCTGGTGTAAATATACATTTACATTACATTTAATCATTTAGCTGACGCTTTCGTCCGAAACCAATTACAAATGAGAGAACATTTAACATTTTGTCAATGAGCTGATAAATAATTGTAGATTAAATAACTATTTATAACACATTATTTAAATAGAACTTTATGATACTATTAAAAAAGTCAGTTTTTATAAATAAAACTGATTTGGCCTCTCAGAAAGTCCTATTGGTGCACAGATAAGTATGTCAGGTTTTTTTGTTTTGTTTTTAAAGGTGAGCTGCAGTTCAATATTTTTGCCTTTAAGTGAAAATAAAAATTCTTTCATCATTTACTCACCTTCTTGTCATTTCAAACCTGTAGCCTGTGGCTTTATTTCTTCTGCAGAACACAAAAGAAGATATTTTGAAAAATGTTGTTAACTGGACCCCATTCACTTGCATTGGTTTTGTGTCCATACAATAGAAGTGAATGGGGTCCAGTGCTGTTCAGTTACCAGCTTTGTTCAAAATATATTTTTTGTGTTTAGCGGAAGAAAGAAAGTCATAAAGGTTTGAAATGACAAGAGGGTGAGTAGGGTGAGGGCGAGTTCCCTTTCTGTCGTTCTCTCGACGTTGTGTCGAACCGACAGATGGGGTTCGTCCCTGAGAACCAATCGCTTCCGACTACTTAGAAAAGGCCAATGAAAATTGGCAAATGAAATTTGCATGCCGGACTCCGCCCCGGACATCCGGGTATAAAAGGGAGACGGCGTGCATCATTCATTCACCTTTTGTTCTTCGGAGCCTTCGGTTATGAAGATCTTCTCTTGCTACTTAGCAAAAGCTTCACATTGCCGGTTCTATGACGTGGCGCAGCGGACTGTCCCTTCCTGCAGCGACTTCCCCTGGGCGTCTCGGCGGTTCCAGAGGTGTTCGAGCCTGCAGACGGTGACTCACTGTCTGCATTCTAAAAGAGCTAATTTCTCCAGCGTGGCATGTCCTGCTGTTCTCTTGGGTGCGGTGTCCTCATCGAGGATGTCAGGTGTTTGGGGGTCCAACACACTGAGACAGCCTTCGTGGACTCATCTTGGCCACACTGCGGGCAGATGGTCATAGAGACGTTGCGGTCACGGGTGTCTGTTTTCTCCCGAGAATCAGCCACCACCTCGCATGCTTCCCGGGCTGTGCAAAGGATCCAGACTTTTTAAAAAACTTTCCGAAACAAGTTGGAGTGCTGGGGGAGTGTATCAAGCACAGAAATACTACGTCATATGTCCAACTTGTTTTTTAACAAGTTGACCATGTTAAGCATGAGAAGCCATCACGTTCAACAGTGTAAAGAAGTCAGAATGCATGACATAGCATGATACCTCCACTTTAAGGTTGTTGTAATGAGACCCTGTGGTCATTTCATGTTTTAAATACAATCTCAAATGAGCAGGAGCAGACAGACGCTTGAGTCTCTAAATCTAGAGGAAAAAAAAAAGATCTGAGATTTAAATTATGCATTTTATGTATTTCTGAACTTGAACTGCTGTTTAAAGCTTAATGTTAATGCTGTAAAGCGGTAATTCAGCATGCGTTTGCATCTACTCGAGGTTAAATCAATGAAGCGTGTTGGGATTTAGTTTTGACGTGCCACTTTGACAAAAGTCGCTGCAGTAAAGTGTAAGTCACAGGCTGACTTAAAACAGACCCTGTAATCACCACTTTATAACACACCTGTCAAGTTTATAATCTGATCTCTAGATATCTGTTTGTTATATACAGCTGTTCTCTGGAATGTTTATTTATCTTCTGTGTTAAATATTTCCACATTGTCTGTCTTTAATATTAGGGGTGTAACGGTTCAAATTACTCACGGTTCGGTTTGTGTCACGGTGTTATTGTCACGGTTTCGGTTCGATTTGTGCTATGTTCAGGGAAAAGGGACTACTGACAAATAAAAATAAGAACAAATAATCAAGCTACAAGTAACAGCACCAATAAAACAAGAGAGCAAAGCAGAAAATTAAATAAGATACTGTATAAATATATACCTGTATATATATATATATACCTTTTAAGGTAGAAATGGATTAAAGTAATCAAATAAAACTTAATATCGCATACACTGTAAAAAAATTCCCCGTACATTTACAGTAAAGTACTGGCAGCAGTGGTTCCAGCCATTTACTGTAATTTTACAGGTTTGTAACCGTTTTTCATTTTACAGTTGTGCTGTAATTCCACAGTAAAGTACTGGCAGCTATTTACCGCAATTTTTCAGTTTAAGTACAGTTTTCTGTTTTAAGGCTGTACTGTAATTTCACAGTAAAGTACTGGCAGCAGTGGTTCCAGCCATTTAATGTAATTTTACAGGTTTGTAACCGTTTTTTCATTTTACAGTTGTGCTGTAATTCCACAGCAAAGTACTGGCAGCTATTTACCGGAATTTTACAGTTTAAGTACAGTTTTCTGTTTTACAGCTGTACTGTAATTTCACAGTAAAGTACTGGCAGCAGTGATTCCAGCCATTTACTGTAATTTTACAGGTTTGCAGCTGTTTTTCATTTTACAGTTGTGCTGTAATTCCACAGTAAAGTACTGGCAGCGATTTACCGTAATTGTACAGTTTTCTGGCTGTACTGTAATTTCACAGTAATGGCTATGTTATTTTATATTTACTGCACAGATAGCAAATAAATACCTTATTTCTCCCAGAAAGGGGCCATAGTGCCACCACAACTATCTAACTCACCCACAACTGGCCCAATATATAATAATATATTGAATAATTGGAAAAAAACACAGAAAGCAAGCAAATGCAAGTATTGGGTTTAATTGATGCTGACAATAAAATCTACTCAAATGCAGCAAAAATAAGTCAAAATGTCAAAAGAGGTGCCAAAAAACAATCACACTAACATTTAGACAACAGAAAAAAGCAACAAAGTCACACAATACAACAGAAACATAAAAATACAATGGAAACTACGCAACAAATAATGTCAAACAATAAATTAAAAGCAACACATACTGTAAATAGTAACACAATACAAAAAACACAGCAACAATAAACTAAGCACTAAATTCATATATTAAGGATTAAATTAAAACAATGTAAAAGTGCATAAAACATTTAATAACAGAAACCAATAAACGAACTGAATGAATAAACAAGTGAAATTAAAGACAAAAGTATGTTTACAGATGTGCAAATATGTATTGGACAAATAAGTTACAAACAACACTGTAAAAGATGAAAACAGTTAGATGAAACCCAAGTTTAGTAACGTTTTTAACCTCCAGCTCAGTCATCCGTGCACATGAAGGACTTCTTACTGCCTCTAGAATAAAAGCATACAAATACAGAGTTAAAAATATAATTAAATAAAATGCATAATAATTAGAGACATTTCACACTACAATACGAACGTGAACGTGACCTATTTGTCAGATACGGTGACCCATAGCCGAAATGTGACCTCTGCATTTAACCCATCCAGTGAGTAGTGAACACACGCACAGCAAGTGGTGATCACACGTACACCCGGAGCAGTGGGCAGCTATCACTGCAGCGCCCGTGGAGCAGGTGTAGGTAAGGTGCCTTGCTCAAGGGCTCCTCAGTCGTTACCCGCCGGCCCTGAGAACCCAACCTGCAACCTTCTGGTCACGAGTCCCACTCTCTAACCATTAGGCCACGACTGCCCTACACCATCAGGCCTCAGAGTTTTACATTTAATACATGAAAAAAAATGTTTGTAGATTTAAGAGTTCCAGGGTAAGCGCTTACCAATCACAACAAAATTGGGAATCCTATTTTCCCATTTACACCTCTCCAGTTCACAGTTTTGGCCTGGGTTTTTTATTGCCAGCTTCATTCACCAGACTGTCTTCACATCCACTCCACCAAATAATCCAAGATCAAGTACCTTGAAGTTTGAGTATATTCAGTATTAAGCCAAATTACTACAACATGCTTTTGTATATAATACTGATATTAGGCAAATTATAGTACTTACAAGACCAATTAGAATCACAAAAAGCTTCCGTCTAACATTAGGTACTCTTAAACGAAGGCTTTTTGTTACATTTGTCTTTAACACACAATAACACTTTATAAATACCCGGCAGTCAAGAGACAAAGGTCAGTTCTGATGGACACAGAACGTCCTCTGTCTCTGTCTCTTTGCAGGCTGAGAATTAATATATTTCAGAGATCTTATTGACTCATAACGGCGCTTTTCGCGTCTTACTTCGCCCGAACGTTGGCATTAAGTGAGGTTTGAATAAAAAAAATTCTAGCACTTTTAGCATAAAAATGATTGCATATGAACAAAAAATCGAGTAGGCAGCAAAACCTGTTAGTTTATATTTAAATAAAAGTTTCAACTTACCGAACTGTATTGCAGCTCATTGATCAAAACAAAGGACGCTTCCGTTCCACGGTAGAATTTGAATTACGGACTTCCGGTTCTTCTAGTGAGAAAGTCCTAGGGCGCATTTAACACTGTATTCGCAAATAAACAACAACTTCCAAGATGCATGGCAAACTACATCATCATATCTGCAAAGACTGCCCCGACAAAACATTGCAAAACGTTTTTTAAGCATAAACGGTGGTGCGATTGAACACCCTGTTGTGATGACGCAAGAGTTGAACTATGGCAGCTGAGAATCCCATTCTTTGAGTTCTTTTTGAAGAATTTTCGGAGCCTGATGAAATCGGTATAAATGCGTGTTTAATACTGTAAAATACATGTATTCTAATATGTTCGATTGTTGCGTATACCGAGCTGCAGCAGACACATTTGTAAACAACTTTACTTCCCATTGTGCGAGCTGTCTCTTTAATACCGCATGGGTTATACACATGTTGCTGCTGATTGGTCTGAAATTCTTGACACACCCACCAAACAAGAGAAAACGTATCTCAAACCCCGTTGCAAACCGCTTCCAGGAAACATGTCGTTCAACCCGGAAACCATAGCAAAACGTTGCGCAACGGTTTGAGCTTGAACATGCCCCTGGCTTGCTCGATTTCATGAAGCGCTGTGAATACCGGATCATTGATTAAAAAGCAGGCGAAGCAGTTGGCTCTCAATGCTCAAACTATACCATTCAGTGACAAAAAACACCCATACAAATAATATTTAAAAAAATCTACAATTGTTTTTAATGATATACATTTTTATATAATATAATATAATATCATATCATATAAATATTTGCCTTCTTAAAATTAGTTGTTGTATTCCTCATTTGATATAAATTGGTTTTGATGTGTCTGCTAAGGGTTTTCTTGATAGTAATAATAGTATCATATTATAAGATATTATTATTGGCAGTTTTTGTTGCTTTTAACTTTGTGGCTAACCAAAACCGACCCAAATCTTAACCGAGCCAGGATGTAGCCAAATTAATGCTTGTTTTTTGTTTCTTCTGGCTGACCAGACTCACGCCAAAAACGAGCCTAATTCTGTTTCACACAAGACTGTGAAAAAAAGCAATGCCAGAATTAAGACAGAAGGGCCAAATTTAAATCAGATTTGGCCTAGAATTTGTTGCTATCTGGGAAGAGACGAGCTGTGACGTGATCTTGATTATCGCGCTGTTTTGAAAAAGTGGGATGTGTTAAAAATCCCCACCACCACATGCTGCTCTGGTGTACAGTTAAATGCTGCAAAGTTACAGAAAGGGATTAATCTATGGGCCTTGGTCTCTTAATCTACAGGATTAAACTGTCTATTGAAATAACAGTATTTTACTGTTGGAAATTGCCAACAGTGTATGTACAAATTAAATAAAGATGAATAATAATTGAAGTTACAGAAGCTATTGAGTCACAAGCAGTGAGTGATTTCCTTGACTTTTAACAGACAGCAGGAATATGCTGCTGTAGCTTTAAGAGGAATGAAACGGATCCAGTTCACTGATACTGTACACATGCGTTGTTTTTCATCTGTTTAGTCCGTTCACTTAAGACGTAACCTACTATGTTTGTTAAAATACTCGACAAGAGGGGCATGTTGACCTACTTCGTGTGTGAATTTGTCTGTTTAAGTGCTTCAAAGACAACTCAATATTTGCACCATGACTTTCCTTGTGCGCGCTTCGGATCTTCTCACACCATGCAAGCGAGTTTTCTTGTGCATCATCTTGCACAAATGTTTAAATTGGCAAGGCTTGAATGAGTTTAGTTTAAACAGCAACATGTGCTGCTCAGGTCTCACATGCACTCGCGCGCTCACAACACCCGGGTGATGAAAGCATAAATGACTGGTCATATTACAGAATGTACGTCAATCCTATTGAAATTTGTCAACGTTATTTGATTTGTTGAAGGTATTAAATGTGTATCCATCGACAAACATACATTAGCTGAACTTTGTCAGTCTGTTTTACGCATTATAATTTCTAACAAACCATATTATAAATGCGTCTTCAGATTTAAGATGAGCTGCGGAGCCAAGCGCATTGGACCGCGTGCCAAACCGTTGGTGGAGAACCGTGCGGTTAAATTTTTTACCGAGAACCGTTACACCCCTAGTTTGTAGTCTTTCTGCAAGTCACCACAAAGCTCATAAATCCCCCATAGTAGTAATTTACAGAGCCCTGTTCACAATGCACAACAGAAAATTGTTTTTCATCCACTATTACTGCTGACTAACTTAAAAAAAAGGAAAAATATGTTCTTTAGTTTGAAATCAGCTTGTAAATAAAAATATGTTTTTAATATCATTAATAATACATTAGAATCAGAATCAGAATCAGAAGAGCTTTATTGCCAAGTGTGCTTGCACACACAAGGAATTTTCTTTGGTGTTGGAAGCTTCTAGTACAGACATTCAACACAATGACAATACAATATAATACGATTTACAGTCTAAAAGATTCTAAATTGTGCATATATAAAATAAAGACTATTTTACAGAAAATGGGGGTTAATAACATATAAGAGACATTGTACAGGGTAGTATATAGTAGAATATACATATTAACAGATTGTATGTACACTTGTGCAAATGGATAATTTAGTAAGTAGAGGTAGTGTTATATACATGTATACATAAGATGTAGATATAATAAGGCACAGTAGTGCACACTATAGGAGTAGTGGAAGTGGAATATTGCTCTTAAGGAGCAGTTATCTGTTTAGGAGGGAGGTTGCCTGGGGGAAGAAGCTGCTTCTGTGTCTGGAAGTCCTGGTGTTTGGTGCTCTAAAGCGCCGGCCAGAGGGCAACAGATCAAAAAGTTTGTGTGCTGGGTGTGTGGAGTCAATGATGATTTTTCTTGCCCTGTTTTTCACTCTGGAATCGTACAGGTCCTGAAGTGTGGGCAGAGGAGCACCAATAATTTTCTCAGCACTACGAACTGTCCGTTGTAGTCTTCGTAGGTCTGATTTGGTGGCCGAGCCATACCAAACAGTAATTGAAGTGCACAGAACAGATTGGATGGCCACTGAGTAGAACTGGGTCAGTAGCTCCTGTGGTAGGTAGAACTTCCTCAATTGACGGAGGAAGTATAACCTCTGCTGGGCCTTCTTTACAATGGAGTCTATGTGGGACTCCCACTTCAGGTCCTGAGAGATGGTGGAGCCCAGGAACCTGAATGACTCCACAGTATCCACAGTGCTGTCCAGGATGGTGAGGGGAGGAAGTGATGGAGGGTTCCTTCTGAAATCCACTATCATCTCCATTGTCTTGAATGCATTCAGCTCTAGGTTGTTTTGACTACACCAGGCAGCCAGCTGAGCTGAATTGGAGGACAAGGTGTATATAATCATGAGGCAAGTAAATATTCTCAGCTCTATTCATGTGATTTACTATGGCGGTCATTAGGTGGTACTTGGAACAACTAATTTTTATTAAAGGTATTTGGTCTGAAAAGTTTGAGAACTACTGCTGTAGATCATATCATGCACTTGCAGTGTATTGAAGTTATATATTTGATTAGTATGCGTGTTCCCTGGGAATCAAACCCATAGCTTTAGTCATTTTAACACTCACTAACAAAGCTAGAGGAACTATTGATGGTAATACATCAAGCTAAAGACACAATAGCTAGCAGGCTAATGAATGCATACCATCTTTAATATGAAAGAAAGACAGATGAAATAGAAGATCTATCAGATCAGATGCCTGCTGTCATGACTCGGAGAGGAACAAGAGGTTAGGAGACTCAAATGCGGGAAAAAAGGTCTTCATTGTACAAATATCCACAATAGATCACCAGAGTCACTTTGCCACGGGTACCTCATGAGCCCGTGGGGAGAGAGCTCGACCCAGCGGTACTCACGGAAGAATCAGTATAAGAATCCGGACAGGAACCTTGACTATTCCAGATGCTCAGCGGGGAGCAGTCTCGACCCGCTGGCAGAACCCGGACGTTTGAGGTGATCCCTTGTGAGGAGGTGACGGGAGGTGATGAGAACGGAGGTCCGAGACGCAAGCGAACACTGAGGGGCACAGAGGAAGAAAGTAGCAAAAAGACAAAGGCACTGGAGCACTACAAAAAAAACTAGAAACTATACTAGGAGATTACTGAGATAAAGACTAGGTATACAATACAAGACTGAGGCAGTCAGCTGGCATTAAACACGCAACGGTCTGACAAAGGACTGAAGAACAGAAGGAAATATAAAGGGAATGAAATCAAAACGCAAACTAGAAAGAGGAGGGGAGAGAACGAAGACAAAGAGCAAACCAGGTGAGAGTCATCAGGGAAACGAGGCAGACGAGAAAAGAGATAAGACACTGATTAGTACCAGTGAGAAGACCCAAACGGTAACGAGGAGACAACAGGGTAACGAGGGGGCGGAGTTACACCAAACTTAAAGGGAAAAGCACATGGCAGGCTGTAACCCATACCATGTGCTCAAAAAGAGACAAAACATTGACAAAGGGAAAAGCACATGGCAGGCTGTAACCCACACCATGTGCTCAAAAAGAGACAAAACATTGACATGAGTGAAAACAAAGACACACTAGACAGGAACCCTGACAGTAGCCCCCCCTCCAAGAGCGCCACCAGGCGATCCTAAGGAAGAGAGGCAGCCACCCAGACACACAGACAAGAACCCAAGAAACAAAAAAACGAGACCAAGGAGGTGGGGACAGGACAAGAGTGCTAGGGGGAACACAGAACCAAAGGACATGGGGGGAATGAATGGGGGCATTAACCACCAGGGTACAACTTGGGGGGGAGGGGGGAGCAGAGGGTGCTGGGGAAAGCCTGGGAGACCAGGACTTGAGGGCGAACAAAGAAAGGAGGGAGGGAGGGGGGAGACCAGGGTGGGGACAAAGGGTAATTAAAGGGGGCAGGACCGGGAGACCAGGACCTAGGTGGCGGGTAGGAAGGGAACCCGGCCTGTGATGAGGCAGAACTGGCAAGGTTGGGGCTAGTTAACCAGGGCTGGGAAGGACAGGTAGGGGGACGAGACTGTGGTGAGATAGAGGGGGAAACACCGAGACTGGGGGGCCAGGACTGGGCAAAGGACAAAGGGGTAGAAGAGGCTGTAACTGACCCTGGCATGGGCATGGGAGAGGCTGTAGTTGACCCTGGCATAGGCATGGGAGAAAGGGAAATTGCAACAGACTTGGACATGAGGACTGGGGATGCTGCAACCGACTTGGACATGGGAGCATGGGAAGCTGTGGCTGACATAGACACGAGGAAGGGGGAAGCTGCAGCAGACTCTGTGGCCGGCTCAGGGAAAGCAGCTGCTGACTGAGGGCCTCCTAGCCCTGGGAGAGCAGCCGTGGAAGCCGGTTTGGGGGAGGCTGCAGCTGACTCTGACATGGGAGCAGGAGAAACTGCAACAGACTTGGACAAGGGAACTGCAGCAGACTTGGTGGCCGACTCAGGGAAAACGGCCGCTGCCCGAGGGCCTCCTGGCCCTGGGAACATGGCCGCTAACTCAGGGACAGCCTCAAGGGGTGCTGCAGCAGACTTGGACAAGGAAACTGTGGAAGCAGTTGCAGCCGACTCGGGGAAAGCGGCCGCTGACTGAGGGCCTCCAGGCCCTAGGGACACAGCCTCTGACGCCGGCATGGGGAAGGCTGCAGCTGACTCTGACGCCGGCATGGGGAAGGCTGCAGCTGACTCTGACGCCGGCATGGGGAAGGCTGCAGCTGACTCTGACGCCGGCATGGGGGAGGCTGCAGCTGACTCTGACGCCGGCATGGGGGAGGCTGCAGCTGACTCTGACGCCGGCATGGGGGAGGCTGCAGCTGACTCTGACGCCGGCATGGGGGAGGCTGCAGCTGACTCTGACGCCGGCATGGGGGAGGCTGCAGCTGACTCTGACGCCGGCATGGGGGAGGCTGCAGCTGACTCTGACGCCGGCATGGGGGAGGCTGCAGCTGACTCTGACGCCGGCATGGGGGAGGCTGCAGCTGACTCTGACGCCGGCATGGGGGAGGCTGCAGCTGACTCTGACGCCGGCATGGGGGAGGCTGCAGCTGACTCTGACGCCGGCATGGGGGAGGCTGCAGCTGACTCTGACGCCGGCATGGGGGAGGCTGCAGCTGACTCTGACGCCGGCATGGGGGAGGCTGCAGCTGACTGGAAGCCTCCTGGCACTGGGAGAGCAGCCGTGGAAGCCGGTTTGGGAGAGACTGCAGCTGACTTGGTCCTCTCCTCAGCTCTTCGCCGGCGCTGTGCACGTGTGAATTTAGTGGGGACACTGGAAGGGATTGGTTTAGCCAACTCTGGAAGTTCCACTGTCTCTAAGGGTTCAAACAATTCAGAGTCAGAAGAGGTTTCATATTCTGGTGAAGCGAATGTCCAGAGCATCCTTTTGCAGAGCCAGTGAGCCGCACAAGGACGAAAGTCACTCTAGATGTCTCTGTAGGATATAAATGATTCTGCTGGCGCAGTCGGGCAATGCATAAAGTTAAAAAACAATGGCATGAGTGTGGCTCACCGCCATATGTCCCAGGTTCGATGAGATCAGGCTCAAGTTGCTGTAGGACTGTCCGGAGGGGGTCCATCCCCGCTGAATCTCCAGTGAGGTCAGACCGTTCTGTCAAGACTCGGAGAGGAAAAAGAGGTTAGGAGACTCAAATGTGGGAAAAAAGGTCTTTATTGTACAAATATCCACAATAGATCACCAGAGTCACTTTGCCACGGGTACCTCGTGAGCCCGTGGGGAGAGAGCTTGACCCAGCGGTACTCACGGAAGAATCAGTATAAGAATCCGGACAGGAACCTTGACTATTCCAGACGCTCAGCGGGGAGCAGTCTCGACCCGTTGGCAGAACCCGGACGTTTGAGGTGATCCCTTGTGAGGAGGTGCCGGGAGGTGATGAGAACGGAGGTCCGAGACGCTAGCGAACACTGAGGGGCACAGAGGAAGAAAGTAGCAAAAAGACAAAGGCACTGGTGCACTACAAAAAAACTAGAAACTATACTAGGAGATTACTGAGACAAAGACTAGGTATACAATACAAGACTGAGGCAGTCAGAGCTGGCGTTAAACACGCAACGGTCTGACAAAGGACTGAAGAACAGAACGAAATATAAAGGGAAGAAAATCAAAACCCAAACTAGAAACAGGAGGGGAGAGAACGAAGACAAAGAGCAAACCAGGTGAGAGTCATCAGGGAAACGAGGCAGAAGAGAAAAGAGATAAGACACTGATTAGTACCAGTGAGAAGACCTAAAGGTAACGAGGAGACAACAGGGTAACGAGGGGCGGAGTTACACCAAACTTAAAGGGAAAAGCACATGGCAGGCTGTAACCCATACCATGTGCTCAACAAGAGACAAAACATTGACATAAAGGGAAAAGCACATGGCAGGCTGTAACCCATACCATGTGCTCAAAAAGAGACAAAACATTGACATGAGTGAAAGCAAAGACACACTAGACAGGAACCCTGACACCTGCGCTCGTAGACCTCGAAACTTGAGAAGATACTGACTTGCGGAATTTATATGGTAATTTTTCACACTCGAACACACTGAATGAATTACTCAGACTCTCTTCACAAAGCTCAGGATTCATTTTAGATACTGCTTACTTCTGCTCACTCTAACGTTATGTTACGTTACGTTATGTTATCAAATACTCAAATACAAGTACTACTACTTTGATAAAATTACCAGTCAAAAAATCTACTCAAGTAAAAGTAAAAAGTAGCTTGTTTAAAATTGACTCAAAGTAAAAGTTACTTAGTTACTTTATAAAAGCGGGAGGGGGACCTCTCCTGTTTTGTGCAACACCAACAATAGTCATCATAGTTCCTAATTTTTTATATTAAATCAGGTTACAAGTGCACTGCAACCAATAAAGAATTTTTTTGTCTTGTTTTGCAGAAATATCACAGAATCATATAGCAGAAATATTAACTAAACAATTATTAAATCAATATACATTTTCTTCAGAAGCAAAATAAAGCCTTAAAAAAGATTTTAAGCCTTGTTTTCTTAATAAATTATCAATGGTACACACTGCTAAGTTTCATTAGTGAAACAACGTATAAATGGTTCCACGTAAGGAATGAGAGTAAATGTAATGATTGACAGTTGTAACCCGGTCGTTACCATGGCAACATTTTTGCCATTGATCGCAGTGAACAAGAAACATGAATCCTATTCCCAAGAGTTTAATCCGTTTGATACGTATCTGCTGTTTTCGGCCAAAGACTGGTTAAGTGAGGCAATTTGAACTAAAACACAGACAGAGATGCTGTGTTTTGTTTATGTTCAGAGCTTCACAGCGCGCTCTCGCGGTGTTGCCATGTTTACATATTTTTAAGATATCGCATTTGTTGTTTAGTCTTTTCTTATGAAGCTGCATATACATTATACTTTATAGTTAATAAAGTGAAAAGTTGCGCATGGTGTTTTTTTGCCTTATTAAATGTGTCGATGTGTAGGTTTATTTTGGGCTTGTCATTGTTTGCTGTTCTTTTCAACAATATATGATCTGGCAACACGGTCCTTTTTACCTGTCCTTTTTACGGCAGGGCTGGTGAGGCTTTTTTAAAACGCATGAAATAGCAAGCATATTCATGTGACTCTCTTGCCCCGTGCTTATAGAAGAGAGAGACATATGATGCACGTTTAAATATGTAATTAAAGCAGAAGTTGTTCAGTTTGGTTCCATACACACTGTGTAAATGTGGTGCAGATACATTAGTGAACCATGCTACAAAACGGGATTAAAAACTTGAAATATAGCATTATTTTACTAAACTATCCAAACTTCTTATTAGTTACCAATGCAACAAGGGTACAAGCAGTATTTAATTAAACAAATATTATTTATATCACTGTAAAAAATTGTTCTGTAAAATAACGGTGAAATACTGGCATTCAGAGACGCCAGTAATTTACTGTAATTTTACGTTATTCATTCTGTGAAATTATTTTACGGTATATTGCTGTAAAAATGAAATACAGTGCATTGCTGTTTTTCCCATATTTAACAGTTAAATACTGGCTGCAGAGACGCCAGTAATTTACTGTAGTTTTACGTTATTCATGCTGTGAAATTATTTTACAGTATATTGCTGTAAAAATGAAATACAGTACATACAGTAATAAACGTACTCTTTATTGCACAATATTGTCAGTTTGGCTACACATGTCTGCTTAAAATAATATATAATAAAAAATATTAATAAATTATATGTGACCCTGGACAACAAAACCAGTCTTATTGGTCAATTTTTCGAAATTGAGATTTTTACATAATCTGAAAGCTGAATAAATAGACTTTCTACTGATGTATAAGTTGTTAGAATAGGACAATATCTGGCTGAGATACAACCGTTTAAAACTCTGGAATCTGAGAGCGCAAAAAAATCAAAATATTGAGAAAATTGCCTTTGAAGTTGTTAATCAGGGGCACTGTGGCAGACTATCCACTCACAAAAATAAACTTTTTATATATTTAAGGTAGGAAATTTACAAAATATCTTCATGGAACATGATCTTTACTTAATATCCTAACGATTTTTGGCATAAAAGAAAAATCGATAATTTTGACCCACACAATGTATTTTTGTCTTTTACTTAAAATATTCCCGTGCTACTTAAGACTGGTTTTGTGATCCAGGGTCACATATTAAAAAAATTATAAAATAAGCAAAAGTTTTAGAAAGGACATAAACAACTTTTTTTTATTTAAGAGCAGCAACACAAAAAAAGAATGACTCAAGTACAAAGCAACCAAGTCAAGTTTTTCACTAGCAAAACAAATAATTGAAACTTAAAAATTAAAACAATAGCAAGCAAAACAAATAATTGAAACTTACAAATAAAAACGGTCTGTATACCTTCTGGTCATTTAATTTTCGTTTTAGAAAGGTAATTAAAAAAAAGGACCCTTGTTTTTATATTCTACAAATAATCCAGAACCAAGTGGTGGAAAAACGAGTCAATTTTGCGGTTCTTCTGTCATTTACAGAAGAGAAAATCCATTGAAAACGAAAACAGAAAAATGCCTCACTTTCCAATTTACTAAATGCCATAACTGGGAACGCCCACAAAACTCTGTTGGATTTAAGACCTTGTTAGGTCCTCGATCTTAGCCCCCTGTAATGATTACGATTGGTTTTTGCTTGGTGCGGTGTCGAAAAGTTGCTATGTGGTGTTCTGAATCTCTAATAAGTTACTAAAAAAACCCAGATCTGAAGTTTTATATACAGCAATAAAAAACAGACAGGTGTTGTCCTGTTCCCCACTTAACGTGAAAAACCCTTATTCATTCAGTGATTTGGTCAATTGTACCCTGAGTGTGGGATAGTTTGTGTGACTGATTATTATCTTACGCTCTTTCATAGGGCTAGTTTTGTAGTTTTTAATCATGAATCATAAGAAAGTCGTAAATGGTTTAAGTGGCGAAGTAAAATATTAATGCTTAAATAACAACAAGGGTCCTTTTTTTTTTAATTACCTTTCTAAAACGAAAATGAAATGACCAAAAGGTACACGGACCAAAAATAATGGTAAAACAAAAAAAATTATTGAAACTTACAATTAAAAACAATGGCAAGCAAAACAAATAATTGAAAATTAAAAATAAAAACAATGGCAACAAGAGCTGCAAACAGGACCATCGGGGCCAAGCCCACACTTTGCCGAATGTACCCACACTTTACCCAGCGTACCCACCACACCCAGCCCACACTTCCCCCACATGCCCACACACAGTCCACACTTCCCCCAGCGTACCCACAGCATGCTCACACAGGTCGAGACAAATAGGTGACAAACAAAGTAAAACCGCACAATTTACATAAAAGTATGGAATACTGCCACAGCATGCAAAGACTCCACGCCGGTGATCCCGCAACCGGGCTGCTGAGCAAAGCTGATAGAGGTGTAGGTTATATGTAACAATAACCAAAGTTGCAGCTATGAGAGCGTATAGCCACAAGAACAATATGTACGTGAAACACGGATATGTTTAAACAACAGCTGAGAACGTGATCACAGTGTACACTTCATACATACAAGCACCACACATGTCTTTTGGTATTCGAACCCGTGACCTTGCAGTCCCGAGGCATGCGTTTTATTTGATGAGCCACTCAGTTGACATGACGCACTCTGCCTGCCATCCCTGACGCGACTGAAATGAGATAGTAGAGCAAAAGTAGCAGAAATATAGTGTATAGGAGGAACAGATGTTTGAAGTGACAATGAAAGAAAGAATGTCATTTTATACCTACCTTGTTTCTGTTTGAATATATTTACATGTATTATAAACCACTTTAAGTTGCACTACATACATCACACTTTTTTTTTCATTGCTAAAATGACATTACATTTCGTTTGTTTACTTGCACTATTTGTGCACATACTTGCAAATTGAAATGTATAAATGCACACCACGAGGTTCGAACCAGCAACCTCTTGCACCCGAGACTTGCAATTTATCAGGTGTGTCACTCAGTTGGTTTGTTTGTTTATATAAAAGCTTCATATCTCATGAACGCTAGGTGGCGCTGTCTTGAAACGTCAAGGGTACGTTTGAGACTGTACTTTGGTGACGAGTGTCAAATTTGGTGACTATATGTCATACGGTTCAAAAGATATTACGGTTTATGACAAAATTCTAAATGGCACACAGAATCATAATCGTACAATCCAGCATGACACGGGGAATCCGTAGACACCGAGATCTCAGTTTTCTGACAAACATTTCAAAAGTTATGAGCAAAAATAGCAATTTCTCAAATCTCGTGACCCATTAGTGGCGCTGTTCCCCATTTTGGCAAGGACCCCTAGTCCGAGGTGTTGATGACACGTACCAAGTTTCGTATTGATGAATCAAAGATTGGCTGAGTTACAGCCTCCAATACATTTTTGCGTCATCTTTGAAAAGTTTGCGACCTCATAACTTTTGAGCAATTCTAGCAAATTCTAGGACTAATAGCAAAAAAACGCAATAATGTACTTTTCAAGATGGCCACTACTGTAATGGGCGGAGTCTTAGTGTAATGCATGGAATGCGATGAGCGTGACGAGTGCATGACATGTGCCAAGTAGAAATTTTGTACATCAATGGGTTCAAAAGTTACAGCTGTTTGAAAAGTGCATTTTTTAACTGTTGGTGGCGCTATAGAGTGAGTGCTAGAGAGAGTGACTAATGAGTACCACCTCTACGAGTGTGCCAATTTTCACCATTTTCCTAAGTACGGTTCATAGGGCTACCATAGACTACCATTGGTTAAACATAAGAATAATAATAATACTGATGACAAGAACAATAGAGGCCATAGCCCCTAATAAAACAGGTTAAATAACAGGGGCTACCCCCTCTAAACTTGACATATTTAAAACATGAGAGTACTTTTATTAAGAGTCTTATGAGATACTGAAGGTGCTGGCATTCAAAAATGTAATTAGGAACTATACACCAACCATCTGTTGCAGATGACCATAACGTTGGTTGCTTGCTTTTCTCCCTGATGTATTTCATGGAACACTGTAAAACAGCAGAAAACTAAAAATGTCATCAAATTAATTCTAGATTTACAGAATCATTGTACTACAACAACCTAGATAGCAAGGTGATACCTTTATTCAGTGTGTGCATAATCATTACGCAAGTGATGCAAAATGTGTGTTTTAGCTGTATTTATGAAACACTCAAACTATCAGTTTGCTTTCTTTTCAAACATAAGCTACATTTAAACGTGAAATCGTCGCAATTTCAAACATTACGTTTAGTGGTGATTTGCAGCTACGGTTATTAGCTCTATCAATAGACTGTTTAATATTACTAACGTTAGCCAGTTTGCAACATCCACCGTTTTGAAAGTTCAGAGATGACAAAAAAAGTAGATAAAACTTGGGGTCTGTAAAATGCATGTAAATATTTGGGTTATATCTCAGAGATGACAAGCCCTTTTTAAATTGCGTAAGTTTACTAACTACAGCTTGTTAAGCAGAAATTCAAACATTACTTGATAATACTTCCTTTCTGAACCACATACTCTCGATATAAGTAAAAAAAATGTTTTATTTACAGTGTAATTTGAACGTGTAGATGCAGGTTGGTACAGTCCATCATCCTCGCATGGGTCCTCTTCGGGCAGAAAAGTCTGACATTTGTGGAAAAACTCCACCTGGCCACAAGTACCTGACTGAAAATGATTCGGGACGCTAAAGAATTATGAACTTACTGAACTGACGAAACAATCACGAACTTTCACCAAACTAATTCTCATGCTCCAGAAAAATACTGCATTGTACTGTTATTTAACCTCTGATATTTTCCTTAACTAAAAGGATATGCAAAAATGTTCAGTTGACATTAACTGTTCTTTAATTTAGAAACAAATGTAAAAAAACAGGATTTGTGGTAACTTTCACGATTTTGTATGATTATGATGAAGTCCACAACACTGGAAACCCCAACTGAAGCAACATAAAATTGCATGTTTTAACCATGTGAATTATAATTTAAACCTAAACAGTGTGATAGAAGTCAAAGTCAAAGATTTTGCTAACAAAATACATATGTAGGACTGAGTAATACAACAAGTAAATAGAAAAATATATTGCAGTATTTCAGTCTGAGTACAACATGTGTAGCCTATATAGGCTATGTCTGATTGTGCCTGTTGGGTTTCTGCGTACTTGATGGCTGATTTGATCATATTTATGCTTGTGCTTGGTAATCAAGGGCCTTTTGTGTGTAATGAGCTGGAGTGCAAAAAAGTTTGCCATTTTATCATTTTTAAGACAGCATGTCCACTGGGATGGACATTAAATAAAAAAAATCCTGTGTTGTACAACTCTAAAATATCTTCAGATTTTTTTAAAAACATAACATAATCAAATAAAATATAACAGGGGCAAGACAATGAGGTTACCATTAACTTGGTTAACAATCTGTGACGTATTATTAAAATGATAGAAACATGCAGTTTTATTGGTCTAAACCAAAAAAAGATGTAATGTCCACTCTTATTGAAGCAGGATCTGAAGGGGTTGACACAGCCCACAATGCATTGCATACTTCAGTACAAAACCATATTGCATAAGAACAGTAGATTACTGTTGACAGATGGCTGTAAATTAACAGTAGTTCCCTTTCTGTTGGTCTCTCAACGTTGTGTCGAACCGACAGAATGGGGTTTGTCTTGAGAACCTATCATCTTCTGAGTATTTAGAAAAGGCCAATGAAAATTGGCGAATGAAATTTGCATGCCGGGCTCCTCCCCGGATGTCCGGATATAAGAGGGAAGCCGGCGTGCTCATGTCCCCCAGGTGGAGTATGCCGCCGCGGTGCACTCGTGCCTGTAGGTGGCGGCCACCTGGGGGGGCTCGACCTAGACTCCCGTCCAAAGCATGTGGGGTCTCGGCATCTCTGGTGTCGAGAGCTTACATTACGGTGGACCAAGCTGCCTCCTCTCTCTACGCTATGGCTCCTGCCAGGCCAGGGCGTTGAGAGAGCTCCACGAGGGTAAGACCGACCCAGCGCTTATGCAGGAACTCCGCGCCGCCACCGACCTCGCTCTACGGGCGACCAAGGTGACCACGCGGGCTCTGGGTCGGACGATGTCCACACTTGTGGTCCATGAGAAACTCCTCTGGCCGATCCTTGCGCAGATGAGTAACGCTGAGAAGGTCCGCATTCTCGACGCACCCGTCTCGCAAGGGGGTGCTGGTTGGTGTTACTGTCGAGCCTCAGCGGCCCCGCTCACCCCCCGCCCGACGGGGGGGCGCGAGACCCGCACGCGGCCTCCCCCGGAGGGTTCTCGACAGTAAGAAGCAGTCCTCCATGCCGCAACTCGGCCGCCTCGGCCGTCGAGTCCCGTGCACTGTCTGCTTCCCAGCAGCCCTGGTCCTCTTTGACACCCTCCAGCTCTGGCGCCCGCCACTCAGGCGGCCCCCCTGGAGGAGACAGCGAAGAGGAGACCATCGCCCCATCAGCAGCCGCGGCGAAGCGGCTGTCATGGGAAGACCTCAGGGGGATCGAGGCTACCATTGGGCCCGACCCCAGCCACATCGCTGGGAAGTCGGATAGGGACGGATCCTGCCCCGTCTCTCCATCTGCTGGCCCCCTCCGGGAGGCTAGCGCCCACTTACTCTCAAAATAGGAGAGTTTCCTCTCTCTCTCTGGGTTACCACAGCCGCTCTCACCCTCTGCACGACAGTGAACGGCAAACTCGACGTTGCGTCATGGCGAAGCGCAATGTCGAGTATAAACACCAGCCCCCAGCACTCTCAGTCAGACAGTGCATTGACCTGCGCAGTCGCCAGGCAGGAAAAACAGCAGAGCCGATCTCCTCCCCGGGGTACCTCCCCCGGCAAGGAATCCGTACTGCTAGCCATCGAACCACCCCCCGGGGGGACGATGAAAAAGATCTTACCTTAGTCCCATCTCATTCTGGGAGCCTGTCCAGCTTCCCAGGCTGTCAGACTGGCTAGGGAAGACGATCCGTCTCGGCTACGCTATCCAGTCGCCCCACGCCCGCCAAGTTCAGCATCCGATATACCTCAGTCAGAGGCTGGGATGTTCCCGTACTTCGGGCCGAGGTCGCCACCCTTCTGGTGAAGGGAGTGATCGAGCCCGTCTCACCAGCCGAGATGTTCAATAGGTTTTACAGCCTGTACTTCATTGTCCCCAAGAAAGGCGGGGGGTTGCGCCCTATCTTGGGTCTGTGTGTTCTGAACAGGCACCTACACTATAGCTGCCTTTCAGGTTGATAACGCAGAAGCGCATCCTGACGTCCGTCAGGTGTCAGGACCGGTTCATGGCAGTCGACCTGAAGGACACGTACTTCATGTCTCGATCCTCCCTCGACATCGGCCGTTCCGACAGTTCGCGTTCGAGGGACACGCATATCAGTACAGGGTCCTCCCCTTCTGTCTGTCCCTGTCTCCACGAGTCTTTACGAAGGTCGTGGAAGCCGCCCTCCTTCCCCGTAGGGAAGGAGGTGTGCGGGTACTAACTATCTCGACGACTGGCTCAAGTTTTGGCACACTCTCGAGATCTGTTGTTTACACACAGGGACCTGGTGCTCCGGAACCTAGATCGGTGGGGCTACAGGTCAACTGAGAAAAGAGCAAGCTCTCCCCGGTGCAGAGCATCCTCTTTCTCGGTATGGAACTCGACTCTGTCCTCATGAGCGGCCCGCTCACCCCCCTGGTCTCCATGACCTTCTTGCGGACAGGGGTCCCCTTTGGGATGCCTCCCTGCAAGGTTGGGTTGCCGTGTGCAACGGGCAAACAGTGTCGGGGCGGGTGGACGGGCCCCCACCTGCGTTGGCATTTCAACTGCCTAGAGTTGTTGGTTGTGCTACTTGCATTGAGGAGGCTACTACCTCTCGTGCAGGGAAGCACGTGCTGGTCCGGTCGGACAGCACAGCTGCTGTGGCGTATTCTTTCACTCATAGCAGCTAACATGACTCGCCCGACGCCTCCTCCTCTGGAGTCAGCAGGTGATCGGGTCCCTGCGAGCCACACACATCCCAGGCGTCCTGAACCAGACAGCCGATGCGCTCTCTCGTCAGTCGACGCCTCGCGGAGAGTGGCGACTCCCTCCCCGCGCAGCCGGCTCATTTGGGGCAGTTCGGCCAGGCACAGGTGGTCCTGTTGCCTCCCCGGACTCCACCCATTGTCCGCTTTGGTACTCCCTGTCCGGAGGTACCCTCGGCACGGATGCCCTTGCGCACAGCTGGCCACGGGACAAGCGGAAGTACGCTTCCCCCCAGTGAGCTTCATTGCACAGGTCCTGTGCAAGGCCAGGGAAGAGGAGCATCAAGTGGTACTAGTTACGCCCCTTTGGCCTAACCAGGACTTGGTTCTCGGAGCTGAGGCTCTGACAAGAACTCCCCCCTGGCCGCTCCCCCTGGCGAACGGCTTCCCCAGGGGAAGGGGCACGTTACGGCATCCCAGGCAAAACCTGGTCTCCATGTCTGGACGGGATGAGGAGATCCTGAGTGACCCACCCCCGGTCCGGTTGGGACGTCACTCAGGCTAGGGCTTCGGCCACTGGGCGGCTATACGCCCATAGGTGGCTCCTCTTCTCGTCCTGGTGCTCTTCTCGGCGAGAAGACCCGCGGAGTTGCTCGGTCGGGTACGAGCTGTCCCATCCTCAAGAGAGACGGGGGAGTAACCTCTCCCCCTCCACCCTGGGAATGTATGTAGCCGCTACGGCCGCTCATCATGACCCAAGTGCTGGGTAGCCTCTGGGATATTAGGTTCCTAAGGGGCGCGAGAGGGTACGTACCTTACCCGCGCTCCGTACCCTCTTGCGACCTAGGTGGCGGGCCTCAAGAGGCCCCACCCCCTTCGAGCCTCTCAGGGTTGCCACTCTTTCTCAGTCTTGATAAAGACGGCTTTCCGCATGGCGCTCACCTCCAAGAGGGTAGGGGATCTACAAGCACCCTCCGTGTCCACAGATTGCCTAGAACTCGGGGCCGGGATTCTCACGTTATCTTGAGACCCCGCCCCGGCTACGTGCCCAAGGTTCCCACCACTCTCCCGCGAGACCAGGTGGTCAACCTGCAGGCGCTCCCCACCGGGAAGGAAGACCCAACCTATCCGTGTTGTGTCCAGTACGTGCACGGCGCCTCTACTTGGACCGCATGCAGAGCCCAGAAGCTCTGAGCAGCTCTTGTCTGTTTCGGAGGTCAGCAGAAGGGAGGGCTGTCTCCAAACAGAGGCTGGCGCACTGGATCGTGGATGCCCTCATTAGGGCATACCGATCTCTATTCGCCCCTGCCCGTGGGGAGTGAGGCACACCCCTCATGGGCAGTGGCTCAGGGCGCCTTTCTGGCAGACATCGGCAGAGCTGCGGGTTGGGCTATGCCCAACAACTCCGTGAGGTTCTAATACCTACGCGCGGAACCGGTGTCAACCCGCATCCTGGCAAGGTGTGGGACCGGCAGCCGGTAGGGCGTACGCCTGCGGAAGCCCTTCCCCCTCCGTGGGGAGCAGTGGCGATCCCGCCTCACTTCTTTCCCCTCGGGTAAAGAACAGGCATTCCATCCATCACTAAGCACCCTTCCAGGGGACAGGCTGGGCAGAGCAGCCCTGCCCCCTTAGGCCGGGGAACAGTTGAGTTATCTCCCACATAGCTCTAACCGGACCTAGTGCTCCACACGCGGTAACCCCCCCTCCGTGGGCTGTTCCGTCTGATGTATCCTCATGAATGGTTCCCACCTTGGCAACCCATGACCTCCCCAGGTGGACTCCCACCTTGCGGTTAACTCCTGCAGTCCGCACTTTCCTCCCATGAGTTCTCCCCTGTTGGTGTCTCCACTAATTCCTCCCTACGGTAGGTAGTGGCCTCTGCAGCATTTTTCCCCCGGGGGGGAATAATGCTTACCCAGTGGCCTGTACGGTGCCGTGCACCAATCGAACGCATACAAACAAAGCCTGAATTAAACTTGTATATCTAACTGTGACAGACTATTTAAAATGGCAGGAGCGCCAACACACAACCTAGATAGTTAGATATATGTATAGAAAAGGACAGTTTAATCACATAAGTTCCTATTGTCAGGGACATTTCTCTGGTTAGCCTCAGATGTTAAGTTAGAGATGAGACAGAGACTTCTCACCAATGCTTTGAAGCATAGGGGTCGTAAATATCCAACAGAGAGACAAAACATTATCAAAACTCTAAAACCAGACACCTGGAGCCAGGTTTTTGCTATGGTCTTTTGACGATGATAGCAAAAGAAACCAGGACAAAAGGGAGTGGGGGTTGATGGCTCTTCTTTCAATGACTCCGACCATTTGGCTTATGCTAGATTCTATACACGAGTCATACTTAAGTACAAGTAAAATTACAGATTTTAAAAGCTACTTAAAAAAGTACAAGTACATAAAAAACCTACTCAATACAGTAATTCCTTTCTTTCCACCTCTGTTGCGCTACATGTCTGGAGCACTGTCCACACAGTCACAGGCTCCGACTTTATCTCATGTTTTGAAGGAAACTAAAAGACGATTGAGGATTCACTCGGTGTGGGAAAAAGTGTTTGACAGCATGATGCGATCTTTTCCCCCTCACACATATGCAATAAAAGCATATAACACGATGTCTAAATGTATTTTCATTTGATAAGTTTATGATGAGAAATGGTGATTCACTCAGCGCAGGAGTGGTTGACAGCGTGATGCGATCGTTTTGCCCTCTCACATATAAACAACAGCAACATACAACATAAGACATCATTTAGTCGCTTTTAATGAGAATTTGTTACTTTTTCCTGTCAATCCTTGTGAATTTGGCCATTTAATGTGCAAATATATGCTCAATAATGTCATCACATTATTGATGATCAACGGTTCCTGCACTGCTGCTTCAGCTTGCAAAATTAATGCTCTTACCAGTTATTAACAAGTAGCAAAAAAAGATGACTGTTATTATTACTTTATATCTCAACAGTGGGCCGGTCCATATTGAGCAACGGCCCACCGAGTAAACTCCTATGCGCTGCTTCCCTGTAAAAAAAATATATATATATACTGTATATATATTTTTTTTTTAAAGGGTCCGGCCTCTCTGGCATTTGCCAGAATTGCCAGATGGCCAATCCACCTATGCCATTGACTTTCTTGTCCAGCATTACATGTTCAGGTTGAGCTTAATGAGTGACATTTAGCTGTTTAATTGACCCTTCGCAAAACCCCGCCCCCCTTTGTTCCTGTTGCTATGTCCAACAAGCTTTCAGTATCAGCCATGCGCTCCCAGTGTAAATTTGTGCACTCCCTGGGGAAATAGTGAAGAATTTCTGGAAAAATGACACGCTGATTTCAGACAGAAAGGTCTGCAATATGCATTCGAGGGATACATTCAGGATTTGAGATAACTGTAACAATAATTACACCCAAATTTGCATCCACACCAGCAGACGATAACGTTACGTTAATTCTAAACTCGCGCAATGTAGCAAAGGCTACTACAGTCACACAAATGGATGTATAGCTAACCTAAATGTGGTGTATTAAGTGTTTATATTTACTCTTAAATGTGTAGTAATGGCAATTTTAGCGAGAGAGTTTTGGTTGGCCGTGATCCTTCTTTGTGAAAACAAAAGTAAACTTTTAAATATTAGTTTTGTACAGAAAAGAATAACAGTCCAACCGTGTCTTAATGTACTGTACTGTGTTAAATACAACAAACACAGTACAGCTGTTGCTTTATGACTTCATTGCTGAAAACGTCTTTCCTTTAAAATGTCACTGCAAATGCAGCTCTCTGAAGGCTGAAGGTGCGCTCATCACATCACAGGGATGCAAAGCATATCTTGCCAGCTTGCTCATACTTGTAATATGTAAGTAATATAATAAGTATTATATTCTGCCTTAAAACAACACTTCCCGAATGCTCGTACATTAATGATTCCAAAATTTCTTGTCCCGGAGCTGTATTGGTATAATTGTGATGTGAACTCCACTATTCTCCTTCATTTAGAATGATTTTTAAAAGTTAAAACTTGGTTGTCGTTTATTGTTATAGTGTGAAAGTCCATTAATTATGGGTATATATCTCTCTGTTTACTATTAAAATAATTAAAAAGTTATTTTTTCATATTAATCACCAAAGCTCTACTACACCAGGTTTGTCGGACAAAATGGCGGTCAGTCACGCGGGCACATAATATCGGCGTTATGATTGATCAGATCGCCTGTCAATCAAACTGTTTTGTAGAGTAGCGATCATACATTTGTGTTTGTCATCGGTGTTTACTGAAATAGCTAATTTCAGTTATTATTATGTGTATATGTTCATGGCGAAAACCTCAAGGGCTTCTGGTAATCTGTTAAAGTGTGAGGGCTGGTTAGTCACAGATCGCCTATTATAAAAACACTTTATTTAAACCTTTTACCGTTTACAGGAAGAGAAATCAGCTCTGATCTGTTTTTCTTTAGCTCTTAAAAAAACAATACTCAAGGGAAAGCGTTGGTGAGGCTGTAAAGGGAGTTCAGGGAAATTTCGTCAGGTCAGTGCTAAAATACACGCTGTCCCACCTGAGGCCATCGACTGTGGTCTGAGAGGATTACAGCACTCTGAGGGCAGCCTAAACAGTGTTAGGCTTGTTAAAGTAAGAAATGGTATAGTGACTATATGTAGTTTTTTTTACAGAAGACTAAACTGAAAGCAGTCTTTAATAGTGGTCAGTGGTGGGACCACAAACTGAACAACTACTTTAAATGAGTAACAGGGGTTTTTTAACCAAAGAGCCAGTGGCGTAGCCAGAATTTAATTTTGAGGGGGCCTGTCTGTAAATGAGGGGGCCATTATCTATACGTATAGGTTTTTATACATGTAGATATTGATAGGTACTAAAATGATACACCTGTATTATACAGTTCATTACACCATTTTAACAAACATAAACATAGCCTAGCAGCTCTTAATCTGGTCCTCGCGTCCCCCCATATTTTGCGTCTCTCTCGTTTAACACACCTGATTTAAATCACCAGCGCTCCATGAATGAACTGTGTTCCGATTAACATGATCCCTACACAGTGTTCACTGCTCTCTACTCCCTGCACACAGGAAATCGGCTGAAGTTTTCTTCTGAAGTTAACTTCAGAACACGAATTTGCAGCGTCTTCATACACGGACAAAACTTACTACAGAAGTTTGAAGGGTTATTTAACCACAATCATGAGATTTGCGTAACGTTAGTAGTTACGTTTAGTGCACTTCAATGCCCTTTATGTCCACTTCTTAGGGCTTTTACCTGCGAATTGAACAAACCTCTGAAGCATATGGTAAGTAATTTTGTCATTTAATCCTTAACGTTTACTAGTATCTATTTTTAGGGTACTAGTACTTATTTTTTAGTTACTATTCCATTAGATACTAGTACTTATTCATTAGATACTAGTACCTAAAAATTAGATACTAGTGCTTATTTATTAGATAAAAGAGTACTTATTCAATAGAAACTGTCACGGACGGGTGTGGAGTGGAGGAAAAACCCAGATGCAGGCAGCGGTAATGAAGGGGTTAACAAAACAGATTTTATTTAACAAAGAAACAAACCAAAAAGCCCACAATGGGGAAAAAACGGACACAGTAACAAAACAAGAACTCAAACAAAAGACTTCCCTCGATGGGACAAAACTAGAAAAACAACAAAACAAACTTACGACACAACGTCAAAATCAACAGGCAAGGTAAGGGTGGACAAGGCAAGACGAGGAGTAACCAAAGACATCTTAAACAATGACCGAGCAACAAGACAATGAAACAAGAGGGCAATATAAAGGCAAGACAAACGAGGGATAATGACACACGGCAGGTGGGAAACATTAGACACGGCAGGGAAGCAATACATGAAACGAGAGGGGCGGGGCCAATGACAAGACACGAGAAAGCACATGAGATGTAGAAAACGTAAACAACTCATGGCTCTCTCAAATAAAACCTAAGGGCTCCGTCCCGATCCTGCCACACGACTAAAAATACAGAACCAAGAAGGAAGGACCGTGACAAGAAACTAGTACTTAATTATTAGACACTAGTACTTATTCATTAGATACTAGCATTTAATCATTAGATACTAGTACTTATTTTCAATGTGACTAGTATTTAATTATACTTCACTAGTTCAGAGAAATCAGAACTAGAACTTATTTTTTAGTTACTAGTAACTTTTTAGATCACAGATATCATGAGCTTAATAGGCACTAGTAGGTTTGTAATGTATGCTCAGTATGCAAATACCATGATGAATATTAATGAAGCAATGTAATACATCATGAAATCAGAAAGTAAAATACAAATTAAAAGTCCATAAAACAAAGAACATATGGCTGATAGACGGCTGTTGATGGCTGATGTTGAGCCAGCATCGTGATACCAACAGATATTTCACTTTCTTCATGTGACGTTCACTGCTCCGTGCTGTAAGTCACGTTGTAAACACATACAAACAAAGCTAACTGGCATAAAACATCCACTGTACAGATCAGACTAGCCTGACTTTATAACTGTAAAAAGAAGACGGGTGTCTGAGCAGCCCACAGTGTATAAAGAAGACGCGTGTGTCTGCGCAGCTCGCATTGTATAAAGACGTGCCTCACTTTAAAACTCTTTTATTGAATAAAACATCAGAATAACTGTGGAGCTCGCGCTGTATATGTCATGGCTCTGCCTCACTTAGTCATGTTTTTCTTGGTCCTGTGGCAGAGTCATGGCAAAGCCTTTGGTTATGTGTGGAGAGAAACATATTATTGTCCTTTTGACAATAATATGTGTTCTCTCCAGTGTCTCGTCATTGGCCCCGCCCCTCTCGTTTCCTGTATTGTTTCCCGGACGTGTTTTATTACCCTCACCTGCCTTGTGTCGTTATCCTTCGTTTGTCTTCCCCTTAAATAGTCCTCTTGTTTCATTGTCTTGTTGCTCGTGTATTACGTTGTGTATGTATGTGCTGTATGTATTGATGTCCTCTACCTTGGATTACCTTGCCTGTTTGTGAGACGTCGTGTCGTGTCGTGTCGTGTTAGTTTTCGTTTATCCTTGTCCTGTTGTCTTGTATTCCCCTCGTGGAGAGTTTTTGATTTCAGTTTATATATATATATATATACATACATATATATACATTAGTCTGGTCTTCGTTACCCCCTTGTGGGTTTTTGTTTTGTTCTATTATTTATTAAAGTTTTTATTGTTAACCCATCACCGCTGTTCTTCATCACCGCTGTTGCCTGCATTTGGGTTCTTCCACCACTCCGAGTCCATGACAGTATAAAGAGGACGCGCAGTTTGCGCAGACCCGCCTGACTTTATAACTGTATAAAGAAGACGCGCCTCAATTTATAACTCTTTTTATTGAATATAACATCAGAATAACTGTGGAGCTCACGCTGTATAAAGAGGACGCAAAGTTTGTGCAGACCCGACTTTATAGCTGTATAAAGAAGACTCGTGTCTGCGCAGCTCGTGCCAGACGCGCCTCACTTCATAACGCTATGTTATGTTATTTTAATATGTATGTATCAGTGTTGTCAGATACAGTACACAAATACATAACCATAAGGATAAAAAACATAGGTTCTGAGTACTCTGAATTTATTTCTGAATTTTTTTATTTTTTTATTTTCTGAATATGTACTACAGACAAAGATAATGCTTCATTGTTACTTAAACATAATCTTTAACATACAGTATAAGAGACATTTGGCAGATTTGTCATCTGTGACGAGGGAGGCGTGACGAGAGCCGTGGGAGGAAGAAGCGAGGCCGGAATGACGCCCAGCTGACACTCATTATCAATCTCGCTTCTTCCTCCCACGGCTCTCGTCACGCCTCCCTCGTCACATCATCTTAGTAAACTGGGTCACAAAATGAGTTTCAGACAACAGTTGACAACATAGAGCACAGGGGAGTTTAAAACCACATATGACATTTTCATTAAATCAGTAAGAGATTAGTTTTGACAGCTATTGTCATGGCTCTGCTTCATTTAAGTCATGTCTTTCTTGGTCCTGTAGCAGAGCCATGGCAAAGCCTTTGGTTATGTGTGGAGAGAAACATATTATTGTCCTTTTGACAATAATATACGTTCTCTCCAGTGTCTCGTCTCTGTTTCCCGCCATCTCGTTTCCTTGTTATCCTTCCCTGAGTGTTTCATTACCCACACCTGCCCTGTGTCGTTATCCCTCGTTTGTCTCCCCTTTAAATACCCTCTTGTTTCTTTGTCTTGTGCGTGTGGATTGTACTCTGTACTATGTTTGTAATGCGTGTACTTCGTTCCTTGTGTGCCTTGTTCGTTCTGTTCCTGCTCCCCGTCAAGTGTTGGTAATTGTTTAGTTTATTCTTTTATTTTGATCGTGTTCTGTCTTGTCCCCCTCGTGGGAAGTTTTTTTGTTTTATGGTTGTTGTTTTTTCTCAGTTTAGTTTTTTCCCCATTGTGGGTGTTTTTGTTTCTGTCTTGTTTTCAATAAACATTTGTTAACCCCTTCACGTCTGCCTGCGCTTGGGTTCTCTGCACCTCAACCCTGACAGCTATTGTTTGACATGTGACGTTGTTTTTTATTTTTGTGTCCGCACCACAAAATATTCATTACACCTTCCTCAGTGACAGAACCTTGAGTTTTCCTTAGAAAGAACCTTGAGTCTTTTACACATTCATGTAGAGTGCGGTCTTTTGCACTGAAAGGACACTTAATCTCTAACACTATCACCACACCATCTGGTGATCCACCCATCCATGGCACCTCTGGGTTACTTATAAATCCAGATGCTGCAACGTGGAGGTCTGGATGGAGGTCCTGCATCGCCCTCAGGTACGACTCTCTGGCAGTGTCCTCATTTTTTAGACCCCATCTGATTAAAACAACACAAAAGAAAGCCATTTTATTTTGAATATTTTGGAGTAAAATTCCTAGCTTTAAATCATTCCTGTACTTACACTCACCTAAAGGATTATTAGGAACACCATACTAATACGGTGTTTGACCCCCTTTCGCCTTCAGAACTGCCTTAATTCTACGTGGCATTGATTCAACAAGGTGCTGAAAGCATTCTTTAGAAATGTTGGCCCATATTGATAGGATAGCATCTTGCAGTTGATGGAGATTTGTGGGATGCACATCCAGGGCACGAAGCTCCCGTTCCACCACATCCCAAAGATGTTCTATCGGGTTGAGATCTGGTGACTGTGGGGGCCATTCTAGTACAGTGAACTCATTGTCATGTTCAAGAAACCAATTTGAAATGATTCGAGCTTTGTGACATGGTGCATTATCCTGCTGGAAGTAGCCATTAGAGGATGGGTACATGGTGGTCATAAAGGGATGGACATGGTCAGAAACAATGCTCAGGTAGGCCGTGGCATTTAAACGATGCCCAATTGGCACTAAGGGGCCTAAAGTGTGCCAAGAAAACATCCCCCACACCATTACACCACCACCACCAGCCTGCACAGTGGTAACAAGGCATGATGGATCCATGTTCTCATTCTGTTTACGCCAAATTCTGACTCTACCATTTGAATGTCTCAACAGAAATCGAGACTCATCAGACCAGGCAACATTTTTCCAGTCTTCAACTGTCCAATTTTCAATTACTTTTAATATGCCTAATATACACTCACCTAAAGGATTATTAGGAACACCTGTTCAATTTCTCATTAATGCAATTATCTAATCAACCAATCACATGGCAGTTGCTTCAATGCATTTAGGGGTGTGGTCCTGGTCAAGACAATCTCCTGAACTCCAAACTGAATGTCAGAATGGGAAAGAAAGGTGATTTAAGCAATTTTGAGCGTGGCATGGTTGTTGGTGCCAGACGGGCCGGTCTGAGTATTTCACAATCTGCTCAGTTACTGGGATTTTCACGCACAACCATTTCTAGGGTTTACAAAGAATGGTGTGAAAAGGGAAAAACATCCAGTATGCGGCAGTCCTGTGGGCGAAAATGCCTTGTTGATGCTAGAGGTCAGAGGAGAATGGGCCGACTGATTCAAGCTGATAGAAGAGCAACTTTGACTGAAATAACCACTCGTTACAACCGAGGTATGCAGCAAAGCATTTGTGAAGCCACAACACGCACAACCTTGAGGCAGATGGGCTACAACAGCAGAAGACCCCACCGGGTACCACTCATCTCC